>NC_089268.1:6407478-6580174 GCF_963930625.1 Muntiacus reevesi | reverse complement strand
AAATAAGATACAATAGGAAGATGAAAGACCACTGTCATAATCAATCCATCATTCAAAATGGGAAAATTCTAGGAGATTTGATTCAACATCCGCTGGATCATGGAAAAAGCAAGAGAGTTCCAGTAAAACATCTACTTTTGCTTTATTGACTATGCCAAAGCCTTTGACCTTGTGGCTCACAACAAACTGGGGAAAATCTTAAAGAGATGGGAATACCTGACCTGCCTCCTGAGAAATCTGTATGCAGGACAAGAAGCAACAGTTAGAACTGAACATGGAACAGCAGACTGTTTCCAAATCGGGAAAGGAGTACATCAAGGCTGTACATTGTCACTCTGCTTATTTAACTTATAAGTAGAGTACATCATGAGAAATGTCAGGTTGGATGAAGCACAAGCTGGAATCAAGGCTGCCAGGAGAAATATCAATAACCTCAAATACGCAGATGACACCATCCTTATGACAGAGAGCAAAGAAGAGCTAAAGAGCCTCTTGATGAAATTGAAAGAGGAGAGGAAAAAGTTGGCTTAAATCACAACATTCAGAAAACTAAGATCATGGCATCTGGTCCTATCACTTCATGGCAAACAGATGGGGAAAAAATGGAAACAGTGATAGACAATTTTGGGGGGCTCCAAAATCACTGAAGATGGTGACTGCAGCCATGAAATTAAAAGATGCTTGCTCTTTGGAAGAAAAGCTATGGCCAACCTAGACAGCATATTAAAAGGCAGAGACATTACTTTACCGACAAAGGTCCATCTAGTCAAAGCTATGGTTTTTCCAGTAGTCATGTATGGATGTGAGAGCTGGACTATAAAGTAAGCTGAGTCCTGAGGAATTGATACTTTTGAACTGTGGGGTTGGAGAAGACTCTTGAGAGTTCCTTGGACTGCAAGGAGATCCAACCAGTCAATCCTAAAGGAAATCAATCCTGAATATTCATGGTAAAGACTGATGCTGAAGCTGAAATTCCAATACTTTGGCCACCTGATGTGAAGAGTTGACTCATTGGAAAAGACTCTGATGCTGGGAAAGATTGAAGGCAGGAGGAGAAGGCGATGACAGAGAATAAGATGGTTGGATGGCATCACTGATGCGATGGACATGAGTTTGAGTAAGCTCTCGGAGTTGGTGATGGACAGGGAAGCCCGGCGTGCTGTGGTCCATGGGTTCACAAAGAGTCAGACACAACTGAGCGACTGAAACTGAACTGACTGAGAAGATTTGATTTACAAAGAAACTATTTTCAAAAGAGTAGACAGAGTATAAAGGAAGAACAGGAACATTATGGCATTAGCATTTACCTCCTCAAAAAAGAGAAAAAGAAAAGAAAAAAAGCTCAGATTCTGTGGTGAGAAAACACAGGACCAGAGTCTTCAAAGGGAAACCTTCCTGAGGAAGAGAAATGACCTTCAGTGGAAAGTCACCGTCATCTCAAGATGATCTCCCCAGGGAGGAAAGGGTCAGTGCTGACCTCACTGTGCCTCTCTGTGACCCACTGGGGCTCCTTGTTGGTAAAAGCAGCTAGAAGAAGCAAGACATCAAGGAATCATTGACAATAGCAATAGGTCTCAAGGAGAGACCAGGAGGAAACTGCAGTAAAGTAGGTAAGTACAGAAATGAATGATCTTGAGAAAATGAAACAATATGATCATATGCGTGGACTATTATAGCATTAAGTCTTATTTTATCATTATCTTTCTGTACTTCTCCCATGAAGGTGGGTAAGGAGAGGAACCGGCTTCCTTAGAGATGAATAGTTTCAACCACCTACAAACTCCTTGAGGCAAGGGTCACATCTTATAAATCTTTCTATCCTAAGCAACATCACACACTTAGCACATGATAAATATTTATTAAATTAATTGACTGAATAAGTAAGCAAATCATGTTTAAGTGGGAAGCAATAAATAAATGCCAACAGTCAAAGTGGAAATCTGTATGACAGCTTGTTCATCCTAAATGGAACTCCTCTGGTGGTTTCCCGTAAACTTAGGTGAAACTGAGATATTTTAATTCTGTGACACTCTGACCTTGGTTTCAAAATTATTCCTTTAGGTAATCCCATGCAATTTTCTGTATATCTAAACATACAACAGGCCCTTTGTTTCCAATTTATTTTATGGGGAGATGGCTCTCAAATATATCATCACAAATTCCACCAGTTTTCTTTGGGTGTTATATGGTAACATATTCATCTTTAACTGAAAACAGTAAGATTTGTTGGAATGAAGCAGGACTCATGGGGGCCACCCCAGATAAATAAATCTCAGCACTTTCAGAAGAGCCAGGGGAGCTGTATGCTTCTGGGCTCAGCTTGGCTCACCCAGAGAGTGATCCTCTCTAAATAGCAGAAGGAAAATCCAAGTCCCTTAGAGATCAGCAGCTAAATCCATTTCCAAATCACTTCTCACTTGACTGGATGTGCTGCTCCTTGTGTATGTCACTCGCAGAAAGGCTATTTCCTCGGACTAGTTATGAAGCCATTCTTTCTGTCCTTCTCTTTCCTCCTCCCTCCTCCTATACCAGTGATGGAGTGGGTAGTCGTTCTCTTTTCTCTAGGGGATCTTTCTAAGCCAGGGATTGAACATGGGTCTCCCATAATGCAGGCAGATTTTTTACCATCTGAACCACCAGGGAAACCCCATACCAGTGTTACCAAATTTAAACTCATTCTGCTCACCACATAGCAGACAAATATAAACCCAGACCAACTGGGAGATCAGTTGCTGGGGCAAGGAATAACAACTTTATAAGGAAAGCCAGCAGACATAGAAAATGATAGAGCAATGTCAAGAGAACCATCTTCCCTGGCTTGGAATTCCAGCTTATTTTATACTAAAACAGGAAGTGGTGTGATTGGTTGTTGCAAACTTCTTGTTGTCAGAATCTTTCATTCTTGAGCTGTCCCTATAGGTCAGGTCATGAGGTTCCAGTAAACCTCAAACAAGACAAATGTTATTCTTAAAATTCAACATTCTAAAAACTATGATCATGGCATCTGGTCCCATCACTACATGGCAAATAGATGGGGAAACATGGAAATAGTGACAAATTTTATTTCTTAGGCTCCAAAATCACTGTGGATGATGATGGAAGCCATGAAAATAAAAGACACTTGCTCCTTGGAAGAAAAGATGTGACCAACCTAGGACAGTGTATTAAAAAGAAGAGACATCACTTTGGTGACAAAGGTCTGTCTAGTCAAGGCTATGGTTTTTCCAGTGGTCATGTATGGATATGAGAACCGTAAAGAAGGCTGAGCACCAAAGAATTGATAGCTTTGAATTGAGTTGCTTGAGAAGATTCTTGAGAGTCCTCTTGAGCAGCAAGGAGATCAAACCAGTCAATCCTAAAGGAAATCAACCCTGAATAGTCTGATGCTGAAGGACTGATGCTGAAGCTGAAGCCCTAATACTTTGGCCACCTGATGCGAAGGGCTGACTCTTTGGAAAAGACCCTGATGCCTGGGAAAAAATTGAGGATAAGGGGAGAAGGGGATGACAGAGGATGAGATGGTTTGGATGCATCACTGAATCAATGGACATGAGTTTGAGCAAACTCTGGGAGATGGTGAAAGGCAGGGAAGCCTGTTGTGCTGCAGTCCATGGGGTAACAAAGAGTTGGACATGACTTAGTGACTGAACAACAGCACCGTCTTTGTTCTGCAACGTTTTATCTCTGCGTGAATGGGAAGGTGTGATACCTTTAAAGATCAGAGCCTTGAGAACAGTCTATCCTGTATATTCCAAACTATAGGCACCATTCTTTTACAAAAGGTGTACAGCCAGCATGACAGACAGCAGAGCACAAAGGTTAAAGTAAAAGAAACAGATCCAACATAGGGTCAGATTTACTTTTCCCTATTACACTAGGAGGCATCTGTAAAACAGTAAAACACCCCAAGTGACATAAGTAATTATACTGAGAAAGAAGAGAACAACAAGTAAATGTACAGTTTACCAGCTTCTTTATAGAGTTTCTAATAGAATCTGAGGGGGTTTTGTTCAAGTTTATGCATTCTAACTTGAGTGTACATATTACAAAAATATCATACATATCTAAACAGATGGTGTGGAGGAGGAAATTGAAGAGAACAGAGGAAGGGATGGAAGGAAGAGGGGAGGGAGACCTCTACTTACCCATTCATAACTGCTGAGTCAAACTCTTCACATCAAAAGTGAAAGTGCTTGTTGCTCAGTCATGTCCAGCTCTTTGCAAACCCGTGAACTATATCCCACCAGGCCCCTCGGTCCATGGGATTCTCCAGGTAAGAATACTGGAGTCGGTTGCCATTTCCTTCTCCAGGGGATCTCCCCAAACTGGAATTGAATCTGGGTTTCCCTGAATTGTGGGCAGATTCTTTACAATATGATTACCAAGGGAAGGAGCTTCACATCAAAGTAACAACAACAAAACAAAAAAATGGAGTAAATCTGTAAGAGAGACAATGTGTGTCACCCCAAATCTTTTAGAACCTTAGGTAGATAATACTTTGAGGTATTTTAAACTAGAGAGGAAAAGGACTAGAAAGGAAAAGGGGCTCTTATAATGCAGGAATATTATACTGACTTAGGTGAACTGTTAAGATGAAGACAAAGCAATGTACATAAAAAGATGTGTTATTGCTGTTCGGTCGCTAAGTCGTGTCTGACCTTTTGCAGCACGCCAGGCTTCCCTGTCCTTCACTATCTCCTGGAGTGTGCTCAGACTTGTGTTTATTGAGTCGATTATGCTATCTAATAATCTCACCCTCGGTCTCCCTCTTCTCCTTTTGCCTTCAATCTTTTCTAACACCAGAGTATTTTTCAATGAGTCATCTCTTCGCATCAGGTGGCCAAAGTGTTGGAGCTTCAGCTTCAGCATCAGTCCTTCCCATGAGCATTCAGAGTTGATTTTCTTTAGGATTGACTAGTTTGATCCCCTTGGAGTCCAAGGGGCTCTAAGAGTCTCCTCCAGCATAACAATTCAAAAGCATTTCATTGAGCTATGCAAACCCCTTTGCCACGACAAGATGCAACCTCCATACAAAGAAAGATCACAGGTTTTTCAGCCACTATGTAGGTTTCAGTTGTGGCTATGACTCAAAATGTGTCTTTGGCAAAGAAAAGTAGTTTTCTGATCAGTTACACAATTAAGCATTCATAGATGAACTAAAAACAACTCCTGAAAAGAAGCTTCTCTTGAAAAGGAGATAATTTCTTCTGCGGTTGCTCAATAAGAAAATATTGTGTGATGCAGAAGGAAAAAAGCAACCACTAAGTTGAAGATATTGGTAGATGTAATCTATAAGAATCTTCCCACTCTTCCAGAGTGTTCTAAGAACTCTGAAGTCTAGGGGGTTACTTCTTAAAATTAAAACATTTATCTTTTCAAGGCTACTTTCAATTATCAGCCAGCATATAACTAGCAGTCCTACAAAGCAATTCATTATCTAAAGTTACATTTGGACAACTAGTTTACTTAGTGGTCATAATATGAACTTTAAAGGTTTAAAGCTAGATATTCATTGGATGATTGAGGTTTTAATGGTGGGAATTTAATGACAACATTTAACTTTATTTTTAAAATGTTTTCTAACATGTCCATGTCTTAGGACTTGTCAGATGCTAAGATGGGTAGAACCTAGTGAAAAATAGAGGAAATACAATGAGAATATCAAAGCAGGAAAGAATTAGATAACATAGGCTGTGCTGAGCTAAGGTAAGAAATCATATTCTAGCCTCAGAGCAACATGAAGCAATTAAAAAGTTTAAACTGAGGAATATATGGCCTGAATTATTATGTTTATATTGTTTTCAGTCATTGGCTCATATGCTAAACTACACATTTTTTAAGGGCAGTGGTGGTAGGGATTCATCATTTTTCTTTTTCCACCCTCAGTCAACTAAAATAGTGCCTAATATATGGAACTTGCTAAACTAACCAAGTAATTTAGAGGTTGATTGCAGTACTTATGAGGGTAGATGGTAGACATCTCCCGCCACGATCTCTGCCTCCTGGTGCTCATACCCTGTGAAATCCTACTCATTTGAGCATAGACAGAGCCTGTGACTTTTTTCTAACCAACAAAATTCACCAAATGTGATGGAAACTCATTTCCATGCTTAGGTTGGATAAGATGATAACTTCCATCTTGCTAGCAGACTAGGTAGCTTTCCCGACTTGTATACTGTGGTAGACAAGATGCTGTATTGGAGAGATCCACATGATAAGGAATCATGACTTATCCACATGATAAGTCAGTTTCTTCTTTCTCAGTCAAGCCTTTGGACGAGACTCCCAACCTGGCTGGTGTCTTGACCATAGCCTCGTGTGAAACATTGAAGCAGAGAACCCAGTAAAGCCACGCCCAGACTCCTGAGATCCACAGAAAGTGTGCAGTAATGCATGTGTGTGTTTGAAGTCGCTGTATTTGTAATAATTTATTATAGAACAATAGATATATAGTGTTACAAGGAGCAAGTACTCAGTTCAGTTAGTCCTCATTCTACTCTGAGGATGTCTTTTCCCTGCAGATGTGGGTGTTCACAGGTCATAGTTGGGCTAAGACACCAGGTACATTGGACAGAATATTAGCTAATCCATGGGTCATCTCCTGACCTCAACGGGGCCATTCAGAATCTGTCTCCCAAGAAATCAACAGTTGGAAAAGAGAGACAATGGCACATTGCCACTGCCACTCTAGAAAAAAGATTGAAATGACATACTTTGACTGGTGAGGGTACAAGTCAATAATTGTATCTCTGTCAAAGGCAATAGCAAAGTGGATGAATTTCAAAGAATCTCCTATAGATTTAGCCAAAGAGCTAGATTTCATCTATACAATTTTTTAAATCATAATTCAGCTGTGAAAAAAATAATTTCCAAACTTCTTAGTCCCATAAACATAGCCCTTTATTGTATATTAAGAGAATTGAGTTAAATTTGTGGACTATATACATATATATTTGATCAAGAATTTGCATTGTGGAAACGAGTATACAGGACATCGTCCCTAATCATGAGATAGTGATTAAAGAAAGCAATCAGTGATCAGAGTTTCAGCTGGAAGTGAAGAAAGATTTAAATTGCTTGTAATTTTGAAAAAATGTATAGAAAATACACAGATTTCTCTTTGTTTCAGGAAATAGAAACTAAAGGAAGAATAAAGTGTGATAAAAATCTGCTTTTCTATTTGTAAAATAAAATGATTATAAAGACTGTATTCCTAAACTCCCAGCCTCCTTTGAAGATATAACTCTTTAGGACCCTACAAAGAAGAAAAAAAAGAAAGAAACTAAAAAATGAAAGTGAGAAAACTCACTTATCTATGTTGCTGCCATTTCATCCTCCTTCAGAAGAGGACAGCACTAAGGAACAGGACAGAAGACAGTAAACCTTCTCATTGAATATCATAAGTAAACCACATTAAAAGAAAGACATTTGGATACAAGAAGCACTCAGATAAAACATTTAGAAAGTTATTTGTTGGCAAAATTCAAAGTTACAGCTTAAATTATTATTTATTATGATTTATAAGTAGTCCCACATCTTCCATCAACACAATTACTAATACTACGGAAAAATCACCAACAATCTAATGAGGCCTTAAGTTAACCTGTCTCCTTTCTAAAAGAAGCAGCTTTCTGGGCTCACAATGAGGCATAAAATGATACTCAAAACATCAATGGTAATTCAAGGCACCAGGAGGCAGCAGTCACTTCAGCTCTAAAGACTGGAATCTGATTAGCATGACATTCCTGGCTTGGTGATGAGAGCATGGAAATTTGAATAGCCACTTTCCTTGTTTTAAATGTGCATGTATTATCACAAGAGACGGAGAAACTGACTTGTAAAGTTGAAATAAGATGCAAGATTGTTTTTCTGTGTGGTCTTTCTTCTTGGCATCTAATTCAAACTCTTTGCACAGTCTACCAAAAGCATAGCAAGAACAATGGTGATCTCTGAATTATTTCAACCTCTTCTTTTTTCACCCCTCAGTGTACACAGACGTAACCACCAAAATCTAAATTATACCCTTAATTGTGAAAAGGATGCCTTACAAAAAGTCTCATGTGTGGATTTATGGTAGGATTTGACCCAGTATCCTGTCTTAGGCAGGTCCAGTTTTGTTTGCTTATCACATCTTTCTGGTTCAATAGGGAAGCCTGGCATGCTGCAGTCCACGGGGTTGCAAAGAATGGGACATGACTTAGTGACTGAACAATAAATGTTAGTATATTCTGGGGAAAAAAATAAAAAAAACAAAAAACCTAGGATTATACAACACATTTTGAAAATAGGAGACATTAAGAATTTTTCCATTCAGGGATCTTTTTCTATAGGGTGTATACTTTAATCATCACTGTCATTGTTCAGTCACTAAGTCATGTCCAACTCTTTGCGACCCCATGAACTGTAGCCCCCCCGGCTCCTCTGTCCATGAAATTATCAAGGCAGGCATACTGGAGCAAGTAGTTCTTCCCATTTCCAGAAGATCTGCCTGATCCAGAGATTGAACCCAGGTCTCTCACATTGAAATTGGGTCTCCTGCATTGCTGGATGAACCACAAGCTGGAATCAAGATTGCTGGGAGAAATACCAACAACCTCAAATATGCAGTTGGTACCACTTTGATGACAGAAAGTGAACAGGAACTAAAGAGTTCTTGATGAAGGTGGAAGAGGAGAGTGAAAAAGCTGGCTTAAAACTCGACAGTCAAAGAGCTATGATCATGGCATCTGGTCCCATCACTTCATGGCAAACAGATGGAGAAAAAATGGAAATAGTGACAAATTTTATTTCTTGGGCTCCAAAATCACTGTGGATGGTCACTGTAGCCATGAAAATAAAAGACACTTGCTCCTTTGAAGAAAAATTATGACAAACCTATACAGTGTATCAAAAAGCAGAGACATCGCTTTGGCAATGAAGGTCCTTATAGCCAAAGCTGAGGTTTTTCCAGTAGTCATGTATGGATGTGAGAGTTGGACCATAAAGAAGGCTGAGCACTGAAGAACTGATGCTTTCAAATGTGGGGCTAGAGAAGACTCTTGAGGGTCCTTTGGTCAGCAGGGAGATCAAACTGGTCAATCTTAAAGGAAATCGACCCTAAATATTCAGGGGAAGGACTGATGCTGAAGCTGAAGCTCCAACACTTTGGTCATGTGATGCAAAGAGTCAACTCATTGGAAAAGACCCTGATGCTGGGAAAGATTGAGGGCAAGAAGAAAAGAGGGGGGTGGGGTGGTGACAGAAGATGAGGTGGTTGGATGACGTTACTGACTCAGTGGACTTGAGTTTGAGCAAACTCAGGGAGACAGCGAAGGATAGGGAAGCCTGTCATGCTGCAGTCCATGAGGTTGCAAAGAATTGGACACAGCTTAATGACTGAACAACAACTCCTGCATCGCAGGCATCTGCACCACCAGGGAGGCTTAACTGATAGGGTACCCAGTTATTTAAGACATCTGTTGTTAAAATAGCTCCAGAAGAGAAACTTATTTCAACAGCAAAGTTATTTCAAGAGCAAAAAAAAAAAGAATAAGTCCCCTACATATGAACCTCCAAGTTGTGAACTTTCAAAGATGTGAATGTACATTCACACATCCAATCATGTAAGTTAGTTCATGTTTCTGGTGTACATTGTCACAGGCATGCATGCATCCTCTACAAGTCATTGTACCTTGGTGCAGAGTGCTGTATACAGTACCAAAGTACAGTGTCTTATTTCAGGTCCGATATGTCCAGAAGCAAGCATAAAAGCAGCAGTGATATAACTGGCATTGGCATGATGAGAAAGAAAGAACTACTGCCCAGATATCACTGGATCAGTTTTTCAAGAGTGTAGATAGACCTGAATCCAGCAAGGACCAGAACCTGTGCTATCAGTGTCAAGTGAGTGAAATCACAGCTCGGCCTGCATCTCCTATTTCTGACAGTCTTTCTGCTCCACCATGTCTCTGTCTCCTCTCCTTCCTACCGTCAGTAACTCTTCTTGACTGTTTACTCGATGCCAGGTCCCACATGCCAGTTGTTATACTATGCTACTGTACTTTGCAAGGTACTGTACTATAAAATTAAAAATGTTTTCTTTATTTTTTGTGTTTGCTTTTTATGTATTATTTGTGTGGATAGTGTTATAAACCTATTACAGTACAGTACTGTATAGCCAATTGTGTTATCTGCATACCTAGGCTAACTTTGTTGGACTTAAAATGGAATTGAACTTACAAGTACACTCACAGAATGGAACTTGTTCATATATAGGGCACTTACGGTATTCAAGTGTCATATAATTCAGGTGTAGAAACTGTGAGGCAGAATCCTGAACTTTAAGGAAAAAATTAACATTTTTATCAATGAAATAATTGTGCTTGGGAGATGGGACTGTGTGGATCACAATAAACTGTGGAAAATTCTTCAAGACATGGGAATACCAGACCACCTGACCTGTCTCTTCAGAAAGCTGTATGAAGGTCAGGAAGCAACAGTTAGAACTGGACATGGAACAACAGACTGGTTCCAAATAGGAAAAGGAGTACATCAAGGCTGTATGTTGTCACCCTGCTTATTTAACTTATATGCAGAGTACATCATGAGAAACACTGGGCTGGAAGAAGCACAAACTGGAATCAAGATTGTCCAAAGAAATATCAATAACCTCAGATATGCAGATGACACCACTCATGGCAGAAAGTGAAGAAGAACTAAAGATCCTCTTGATGAAAGCGAAAGGGGAGAGTGAAAAGGTTGTCTTAAAGCTCAACATTCATAAAACTAAGATCATGGCATATGGTCCTGTCACTTCATAACAAATAGATGGGGAAACAGTGGAAACAGTGGCTGACTTTATTTTGGGGAACTCCAAAATCACTGCAGGTGGTGATTGCAGCCATGAAATTTAAAAGATGTTTGCTTTTTGGAAGGAAAGTTATGACCAAACTAGACAGCATATTAAAAAGCACAGACATTACTTTGTCAATAAAGATCTATCTAGTCAAAGCTATGGTTTTTCCAGTAGTCATGTATGGATGTGAGAGTTGGACCATAAAGAAAGCTAAGCTCTGAAGAATTGATGCTTTTAAACTGTGGTGTTGGAGAAGACTCTTGGGAGTCATTTGGACTGCAAGGAGATCCAACCAGTCCATCCTAAATGAGATCAGTCCTGGGTGTTCATTGGAAGGACTGATGCTGAAGCTGAAACTCCAATACTTTGTCCACCTGATGTGAAGAACTGACTCATTTGAAAGGACCCTGAGGCTGGGAAATAATGAATGCAGGAGGAGAAGGGAATGACAGAGGATGAGATGGTTGGATGGCATCACCAACTCAATGGATATGAGTCTGGGTAGACTCCGGGAGTTGATGATGGACAGGGAGGCCTGGCGTGCTGCAGTTCATGGCATCACAAAGAGTTGGACATGATGACTGAACTGAACTGATAGTATGATAACAACAAAAGTAGCTTGATTTATAGAAAACATTAATACAACCTAAAACAAAACACCTAAGCCATTTATATGACAGTGAAAACTACAGTGTAGCAAATATAAACACATTAGACTACAGTAGAAAAGACAAGGAATTAGACAAGCTCTGGCTTCAGCTCAAGTATTAATTCCAATAACAGAAACCATCTGAGACACTTGGTGGAGAATGAGTTATGGACCACAGCTGCATTCACTAGGACAAATACTGGTGCTGCATCAAATTAAATCTCAGAGACAGAGTTTTGGGTGAAGTTGAAAAGAATAGCTTTATTGCTTTGTCAGGCAAAGGGAGCTAGAGCAGGCTAATGCCCTCAAAGCTGTGTGTCCCAGCCTGGAGAGGGTAGTGAGGAGGTTTACAGTCAGGGACCAAAGAGGGCATGATTAGTTTGTGGATGTTTTTCTGATTGGTTGGTGGTGAAGTAGATGGGAGTCAGTATCATCAACCTTCTGGTTCTAATCGTTTTGGTACCTATGTGCCTGTGGGCAGACTACAGTTAACGTTTACAACTGGGTGGAAGTTTCAATATCTGCAAAACAGTTCAAAACTGTTTTTATGTGTATCCCTTGAGGGGGAACCAGGACCCTGTCCCAAGGCTGCACTATGGTTTCTTGACTGCTCTTCTCTTATCTCTGAATCTGCTCCCTTCTCTGATTAGCAATTATTTGAACCTGACCTTTGGAACTCAGGGAATGTCATGGAGGCTGAATGAAGCTTGTGTGCCTGTACCTGCTCCGTCGGTCAGCTGTGGCTGACTCTTTGCAACCCCATGGACATAGCCTGCCCGGCTCCTCTGTTCATGAAATTCTCCAGGCAAGAATACTGGAGTGGGTTGCCATTTCCTTCTCCAGGGAACCTTTCCAATCCAGGAATCAAACCCATGTCTCTTGTATCTCCTGCATTGGCAGGCAGATTCTTTACTGCTATGCCATCTGGGTGGCCCAAATGAAGCTTATTGCCTGCAGACAAGAAATATGGGTCTTGGAAAGGCTTTTGTGTCCTGGAGTCCCACAGAATCCTGCTTGGTTTCAATACTGATTAGCAAGTTTTACCATAGTTGGGCTTGGGAAGGAGCATGCTTAGAGGTGGAGAGTGGGAGTCTTTCATGTGTAGCATCTCTGTCCTAAGCAATGTGCCCCACAGGTGGTCAGCTCTGTGATTTCCTCCACGTGATTTTTTCACCTTCAGTAGTTGTAAAGCAACAGTATTGGATGATTTTATATCTAAGATTATTTTCATTTTTATCATTTTAAATCTGTGTAAAGGGGACTTCCTTGGTGATCCAGTGGCTAAGACTCCATTCTCCCAACGCAGGGGGCAGGGGTTCCATCCTGGTGGGAACTAGACCCCACATGCTGCAATTGAGGTTTCACAAGCCTCAGCTAAGACCCAGCACAGCCTTAGTAAGTAAGCAAATAAAAGATCTTTTAAATCTGTGCAAAATATATACACATTTTAGGAAATCAACACTTAAGAGTATTGAGAACATGAAAACATTCTAAATATATAACCCAAATTCTTGTTTTTTCCTTCAAAAAAAAAAAAAAAAAACTGAGGAGATATAATTCAGAATTGTTGTAAAATCTGATGGAAAATACAATTAATGCTTTTGCTCAATGAGTAACATTACAATCATCCTCCATACATGGACGTATAAAAACAAAATGTCAAAGTATTTCAAGAAGAAAATATTGTTTATTATTTTCACAGCAGTAGCAAGAATAATTCCAAAAAGAAGCCTCACGACTTAACATGAAACATTGAGCACAGTTTAGAGATCCGCCTAAGTACTTCCCTTGCTATTAAATATTATATACCACACCTAACATATTTATTAATCACAAGTACAGATCCATCGATATTTCATTTATGTTCCACTTTAATAGTAGAAAAAATATAGTCAAGATACAAAAGGAAAGAAAGGTTGTAATGATTATGGCTCAATATGAAGTGTTTTAAATCAAACCTGAACCCTAGGTATCTACTGATCTGTGTTGAGAAAAACTTTAAAATATGCTCCAATTTAAGCCTCAAACTACTGAATGCTTACTGGTAAAATGGAGGTGATGGGACAGAACCTCTAGACTTCCATCTTCTTTTTCCTGGTTTTTGATAGCTGAAAGGAATAAAGTGTATGGAGATATGCATATTTTTTCTACCTAGAAACTGTTTTAATTAAAAAAACATTCTAGAGGACTTGCCTGGTGGTCCAGTGGTTAAGAATCTGCCCTCCAATACAAGGGATGCAGGTCAGATGCTTGGTTTGGAAGCTGAAATCCCACATGCTGCCAGAGAGCTAAGCTGATGCACCACAACTACTAAATCTATGCACCACAATGAAGAGCCCAGGTGCCACAACTGGGACCTGATGCAGCCAAATATAAGCTTCATTATTAATTTTTAAAATGGTTCTAATATTGAGAAAGAAAATTTTACTAGAGCTAATCAATGAATATAGTAAAGTTGCAGGATATAAAGTTAACACACAGAAATCCCTTGAATTCCTATACACTAACAATGAGAAAACAGAAAGAGAAATTAAGGAAACAATTCCATTCACCATTGCAATGAAAAGAATAAAATACTTAGGAATAACTCTACCTAAAGAAATAAAAGACCTATATATTGAAAACTATAAAACAATGATGAAAGAAATCAAAAATGACACAAATAGATGGAGAAATATACCATGTTCATGGTTTGGAAGAATCAATATAGTGAAATGAGTATACTACTCAAAGCAATCTATAGACTCAATGTAATCCCTATCAAGCTACCAATGATATTTTTCAGAGAACTAGAACAAACAGATTCACAATTTGTATAGAAATACAAAAAAAAAAAAAAAAAAAAACCTCAAGTAGTGAAAGCAATCTTGAGAAAGAAGAATGGAACTGGAGGAATCAACCTGCCTGACTTCAGACTATACTACAAAGCTACAGTCATCAAGAGGGTATGGTACTGGCACAAAGACAAAATATAGATCAATGGAACAAAATAGAAAGCCCAGAGATAAATCCACGAAACTATGGACACCTTATCTTTGACAAAGGAGGCAAGAATATACAATGGAGAAAAGACAAACTCTTTAACAAGTGCTGCTGGGAAAACTGGGCAACCACTTGTAAAAGAATGAAACTAGAACAGTTTCTAACACCATACACAAAAATAAACTCAAAATGAATTAAAGATCTAAATGTAAGACCAGAAACTATAAAACCCCTAGAGGAAAACATAGGAAAAACACTCTGACATAAATCACAGCAGTATCTTCTATGATCCACCTCCCAGAGTAATGGAAATAAAAGCAAAAATAAACAAATGGGACCTAATTAAACTTAAAAAATTTTGTGCAATGAATGAAACTATAAGCAAGGTGAAAAGACAGCTTTCACAATGGGAGAAAATAATAGCAAATGCAGCAACTGACAAAGAATTAATCTCAAAAATATACAAGCAGCTCATGCAGCTCAATTCCAGAAAAATAAATGACCCAATCAAAAATTGGCCAAAGAACTAAACAGACATCTCTCCAAAGAAGACATACAGATGGCTAACAAACATATGAAAAGATGCTCAATGTCACTCATTATCAGAGAAATGCAAATCAAAGTCACAATGAGGTACCATCTCACGCTGGTCAGAATGGCTGCTATCCAAAAGTCTACAAACAATAAATGCTGGAAAGGGTATGGAGAAAAGGGAACCCTCTTACACTGTAGGTGGGAATGCAAACTAGTACAGCCGCTATGGAGAACAGTGTGGAGATTCCTTAAAAACTGGAAATAGAACTGCCATATGACCCAGCAATCCCACTGCTGGGCATACACACCCCGGAAACCAGAATTGAAAGAGACACGTGTACCCCAATGTTCATCACAGCACTGTTTACAATAGCTAGGACATGGAAGCAACCTAGATGTCCATTGGCAGACAAATGGATAAGAAAGCTGTGGTGCATACACACAATGAAATATTACTTAGCCATTAAAAAGAATGCATTTGAATCAGTTCTAATGAGATGGATGAAACTGGAGCCTATTATACAGAGTGAAGTAAGTCAGAAAGAAAAACACCAATACAGTACACTAATGCATATATATGGAATTTAGAAAGATGGTAACGATGACTGTATACACAAGATAGCAAAAGAGACACAGATGTAAAGAACAGACTTTTGGACTCTGTGGGAGAAGGTGAGAGTGGGATGATCTGAGAGAATAGTATTGAAACATGTATATTATCATATGTGAAACAGATCACCAATCCAGATTCGATGCATGAGACAGGTTGCTCAGGGCCAGTGCACTGGGATGACCCAGAGGAGTGGGATGGGGAAGGAGTTGAGAGGGGGGTTGAAGATGGGGAACACATGTACACCCATGGCTGATTTGTGTCAATGTATGGCAAAAACCACTACAATATTGTAAAGTAATTAGCCTTCAATTAAAATAAACAAATTAGTTTTCAAAAAAGAAAGCCAAAAATATTAAAAGACAAAATTTGTGCTGAATACACAAAATGAGTTGTAAAATGGCTGTAATTCTGTTCCAGCAAAAGACTGCTTTTCTTTAAGCATAGATAGGAATCAGGATTAGTTAGTCGGAGAGAATAATTTAGACACACCGTTGCCAAGGTAACTTTTCCTCCTTTGGGGAAGACCTTCACATGTTCAAACGCAGAGAAACAAGACAATCTTCTTTGTCATGAGAAGACATGAGAACCGTGCAATTGAAAGGTGAACTTAAACAAAACACACCAACCAGAAAAAGACATGTGACAGACCACAAGTTTCCTCACAAAGGGCATTGGTTAATAATGGCAAGAGATCCAGTGAGGAGGATTATAAACACTCTTAACTACTTTCCTATTGAGTCTTAAGTAGGTTGTTTGCCATGTAAGTCCTTGAGTTCACTAAGAACCAGAAAAGGTATATTCTCTGGAGTTTATCTGACTCTAAAATGCAAAATTTCTCCTCTCAAGGAAGATTAAATGGTAACCGATAGTATTTGTAGATTCTTGAGCAAGGAAGAAAATTGTACATAGGTTTTGATGTCTTATTAAATCATTCTTTGTACACAGTTTTCAAAAAGTCCCTTTGGGAAAGATGGCTTATTTTCATCAAAATGTATTCCTTCTTTCTTCTACTATAAGAAAGTTGTAGCTGGCATCGTCACTGGACTGGAAAGACTTCCCAGGTGCTCTTGCAGCCTGTTCTGGCCATGGGCATCTGTCCTTTCTGGTGTGAGCTGTTTTAGCCTATGAAGTTCATGGTCTTTTCTCAGCACACAGCTGTGACCCAATATGCACTGTGCCAATGAGGACACAGCCTTGGAGGAATAAGGCCCCAAATGACTCTGTGGAGCAGAGATTCCCCAACAACCTGGATTGTTTCTGTATGAATTCTTATGTGGAAAAAGGAATACATTAATTTTTATTTAAACTGTGGCATTTGAGAGGCTCTTTGTTACAGCGACTGAAATTTTGCATTGTAAGATTTTCTGCAGATATTTGTATATGTATTGTGCAATATCATATATATGATAAAACAGGAATTACTTCTATACCCTTTGCTCTTATAGTTGATAAAACATTATCAATATGGTTACAGTTCTATGTGATCTTTACCAGCCAAAAAATTTCCTTTACTCAACCTCTGAAGTAACTATCAAGTAAACCTAAATTTGATGTTAATTATTCCTTGATTTTTTTTTTAGTTTTACTAAACATGTCTGTTTCCTTAAACAATGTATAGACTTACTTGCATTTTATAATACTATATAAATAATATCTTCAAAAACCAAGAATCTCAGTTGCAAATGCAAAAGAATCTATTTTGGTTAGTTTAAGCAGAAAGGAATTTATGTTGAATATTAAGTAGTTCATATTAAATAAAATCTCCACAACTCTCAAAAAGGCAGAATGTGAAACTACACAATCCAATCACATCACAAAATCTTTAATGAAAACATCAATGCTTCTAAACAGCATCTGTGATCTCTGTGGAATATAGAGAAAATATTTTATGTGTTTCTGCAAGATTTGGGCTTCCTAAATACATTTTGCTGAAAACTGGGGATACTGGCACAGGATGATGAGAGAATTCCAGGAAGACCGACCTAATCCTGAAGGTATGTGTTTGCATTTCAAGAGAAAATGAGGCCCAGGACCTTGGAGACATCTGTAGGTCATAAAAAGTCAGAGAGATACCCAAAGTTCATGCAGCCTCTGGAGACATGTGTATGCATTCCAGAAGGTTACAATGAGAACCCAGGATCCTCCCCATCCCATCTCCACAGAGCAGAGGTGTCTCTTGCTCCATTCAGGAGAGGAAAGGGAAGGCAACTGTCCTGCACGTAAGCACAGTCCACTCTGCTCACCGACAGAGTGTCCAGCTACTTATGAAGAAGGCTCTTCCATCTGGCTCTCACCACATCCCCTTGGGGGTAAGTGCTGAAGTGAGAGAGAGTCACACTTGTATTCATGGTAAGGTAATAAATGTGAAATCTGTCTCTGATCAAAAATACCTCATGTACACTTTTAGGACAAATAAAAACGGAATATTAAAATTGCAACAAGTGCCTCAGACAAGATGCTGTACATTCCAACATGACTTACCCCAAAACACTGTCCACAGCTGTTGCACTAACCTGATGCCATAGGTCTGGTTATTGGGGAAATCCCTTGGTTTGAGACTTTGGTGAAGGAAGTTTATTAGGAAATATACTTGAGATCAGCACCCATGAGAAAGAGAGTGTACCTAACTGGGAAGTGTTCATTTTGAATTCACACTGGGTCTGCTCTGTGACTTTAGTCCTCATCTTCCTGCTTTTCGTTTTGTTACTACAGGCATACATAATGGTCTGCCTCAGGGAGATAACCCTGATCTTGCCCACCTGTGAAGGACCGTGACATTCCTAAATGCTTTGTGTGCAAATGGCAGGTGACCCCTCATCTGCTGCTTACCAGCTTAGCCCAGAAATACACACTTGGGGAGGCCAGAATCACAGCTGGATGTGGCATCTTTGTTGATATGACAGGAGATATTCCATTTCAAACCACCCGTGAAATGACTGTAAGGAAGTGAAGCTAACACACCCCCCTGCCTGAGGCTTGCCATTCTAGGAGACATTTGCAAGGATTAAATAGTCTTTTTTCTTTGTTTCCTCACTTCCCACCCACTTCTGATCCATAAAAGAACCTCATCTATATTCGGGCACTCAGAACCAGACAAGATGGTTCTTTTGAAGCATTAGCCTACCAGGTTCTTGGTCAGCTGGGTCCCGAATACATATAAGCATATAAGCTGTTTCTTGGGAGGGGGATTGGGCTGCATTTTATGGGTAATTCCTGCAGACAAACTCAGCTGAGAGCTATGAGCAGCAACACCCTGGCCACTTGTGTTATCAAGTCCAAACTTTTACTGCTCACCACAGGACTGGCCAATAAATTGGAGAGATGAACTGTTGGGGCAAGGTATAGTGACTTTATTTGGGAAGCCAACAGACTGAGAAGATGATGGACTAGTGTCCCAAAGATCCATCTTGCCCAGATGGGATTTCTTGGGTGCTAGTTTCTTTCATAGACTAAAGAGAGGGAGGTGAGGAAGTAGAGCAAAAAAAGATGGTAAGTTATTGCAAATTGTTAGAAAATGCCGCGGGAAGAAAGAGCCACCTCTAAGGACCGGTGATAAAAGGCCTTTATTGGGCGGGCGCTCTCGGGCAGAACTCCCGGGGAGGGGCGGGTGAGCAAGGAGACAAAGGGAGTCTGCGAGGAAGGAGAGGTGGGGAGAGGTTTTTATAGCCCGGGCCGGCGTCCAGGCCAGGTCTTTCTATATAAGGAAGAAAGCGCGGGCTACAGCGGCGGTGGGTGTCCAAGGGCTCTGTGTCGGCTCCTGATCGGACCAGGCTGCAGGGGGGGGTCGGTCCCCGGAAGTTTAGCCAGCCTCCGGAACTTGTCTGCGGCACTTTTCCCGGGGCATGCCTCAACATACCCGACCTTTGACAAATATTTCCTGTTTCTGGGCAGACTCCAGTGGTGATGCATTAATTTCTTCTTACCTGCAGCCATTCACAGGTGGTCTGGTCAGGGTGTTTCCTGTGAGCTAAATAAAGGTATTTTATCTTAAGGCTCATTACCTGGGAAGCAGGATTCCCTGAGATGGGGCATTATGTATACTTCAAGCTATAGGCAATATCCCTCTAGTGATTAACTTGTAGAAAAAACAATAGAATACAGAAGTAAAAGCAAAGAATCCAATATGGAGTTAGATTTGTCCTTCCCTGTTCCACTGGAAATGGGAGCCTTAGTCTTCAAAGGCGAGATCTGGGAACTGCACAGTCCCACACCAGAGCACTTGCTCATGCTGCTCACTTCTGAATCCAAGGTCCACATGGAGCTGTCTGATGGGAGGAAACTTTCAGATGTATGGCGGTCAGGAAAGGCTTACCTTATTTCAAGTGTGTATTCCACCAAGGACAAAGTGTTTTCCTGTCCGTGATAGAAGGTATCATGATACTCAGCCTGCAATCAGTTTGGTGGCCAGGACTCATGGTATGCATAGGCAAGGTGGAGGAGGCAGAGATGGGAGAAGAAGGGGCAGTGACATCAGGATTGGCTGCTATTGCTGGAAACCTAGGCGCTGAGCAGTGCCAGTACCGTGGCCAACTTTTGTGAAGGAATATCTGCATTGAGTGATGAAATCACCATGCTAGCAAATATTAATAGTAATTTCAAATGGATGATGACAGCATACAAAGACATGACATAGGAAAATAAAATCAGATTTGATTATCTAGTAAGGGTTTCTCTTTTTTTTTTAATTAATTTACTTTTTATTGAAGGATAATTGCTTTGCAGAATTTTACTGTTTTCTGTCAAACCTCAACATGAATCAGCCATAGGTATACAAGGGCTTCCCTAATAGCTCAGTTGGTAAAGAATCCACCTGTGATGCAGGAGACCCTGGTTCAATTGCTCGGTCAGGAAGATCTGCTGAAGAAGGGATAGGCTACCCACTCCAGTATTCTTGGGCTTCCCTTGTGGCTCAGCTGGTAAAGAATCCTCCTGCAATGTGGGAGATCTGGCTCCAATCCCTGGGTTAGGAAGATCCCCTGGAGAAGGGAAAGGCTACCCACTCCAGTATTCTGGCCTGGGGAATTCCATGGACTGTATAGTTCATGTGGTTGCAAAAAGTTGGACATGACTGAGCGACTTTCACTATCTAGTAAAGTTTACTCAATTTGCTATAGAGTAAGAAAGAACTTAGAGCCATCAGAATATTGCCAAGGAATCAGTAACTTTTATGAGATTTTGGTGTAAATTCCTAAGATCTCCTAGAAAAGGGAATATTAACTGCAGGTTATAAAATATATATATGATTGAAAGCTGTGTCAAACTTCCTGAAGGCCCAAATACTTCCCTTTATACCAATGTCATATATTTAAAACTGGAAAAGCTCTTCACACAGGCTAGTCTGGGAATGTACCAGGGACTGGGTCCAGATTTCATAAGTGTGTTTGCTGCACAGTATAAAACATGATCACGGAATAGATCAGAGTTCAGTCAGAGGGTTTATTGTCACCTTTTTCATTTACCACCTTTAGGTTCCCTGGTTTTCTCCCAAAACAAGAGTTAAGAAACAATGATTATTATCCAGAAGCAGTGATTACATCTGGGTGTCATGTTTCCAGATCCTATTCCTGTTGCCCTAAGGTGGTTCAGCCATCTCTGCAGGGTAAAGCCAACTCTTTCTGGTTTAATTACTGGAATGCGGGGGAGGAAGGTGTATTTTCTAAATCAATAGCTCCATATCAAGAACCAGGGGCTGTGTCAATTTCCTCGGGTAAAACAACTACATCTTCAATGAAATCCCTGCTTGATAAAGTTTGCACTCAAGCACTTATTCTCCACGGCCCAGCTACAACAGGAAGTGAGCCTGTGACAAGGATAACCACAAATACATTTTCTTAGTTTTCAATAATGCATATAATCTCCATGCAGGGATGCAGTATTTCTTTAGCTTGTATTTGGTAGGGAACTAGTATTACAGTATCTATCACTTGACTCTGTAACAATCTTCAAGCCATTTTGCAAATCTACTGAGTATATGTAATTCAACAATATACTTAGGAAACATAGTGAATAATATAAAGCTGCATTTTCACATCTGACTGACCCAGTGTGACATGGTTCTGAGCCAAAGTTTCATTGATAATCTAATCTCTGCTCTTGTCATGACTGGGGAACCAGAAAGCTATTCTGGGATCAGTTTTCTTTTGTTGATATAACAAATGAGCACATATTTAGATGCTTACAGCAATGCCAATTTTATAATCTCTCAGTTGAGCAGGGTGGAATTCTGAAAGTGGTCTCAGTAGGTTAAAATCAAGATGTTACTTGCAGGCTGTATTCAGTTGTTGGCAGAGTTAATTCCCACACTCTTGCTGAACTGAAGTCCCTTGTCCTTATCGACTTTCATGCAGGGATCACTCCCGGCCTGTAAAGGCCACCTTCACTCTTTGGCTCATGATGCCCTCCATCTTCATGGCCAGTGATGGCTGACCCAGTCCTCCATATGCTCTGACTCTCTCTGACTACCTCTGTGGCAGCCTGCTCCTGTCTTCCTCTTGTGATGGTGTCACAGTGTACTTTCTCAAGGATGGCTTATCTTTATTCATTACAGAAGCCTTGGGATTATGAACTAATGATGGGTTGGGAAATTGGTAAGGTGCTAAGCTCACATTATATAGCTAAGTGGAGTGAGACTTTTGGAAAGTGACATAATATAAACTTGGCTAAAACAAATCTCTAATTCAATAAAGTGTTAAAACATCAGTTTCCTATAATAAAGCAATACTTCAAAAATGCTTATAATTTGTAGTAATTTAAGTGAACTGCCCACTTTACCTTAAGTAAGCATTGCATGTGTGTGTGCAGGCTCTCAGTCATGTCTGACTCTTTGTGAGCCCATGGACTGTAGCCCGCCTCTGTAGACAGGTTCCTCTGTCCATGGAATTTTCCAGACAAGAATACTGAAGTGGGTTGCCATATCCTTCTCCAAGGGAGCTTCCCAATCAAGGGATCAAACCTGCTAAATGAGGGTTCTATAGTATCAAATACAGAAAGGTAAGATTATAAGCTATTTAAATTTTGAGTGTTTATGTAAATATATGTATATGTATACATATACAAAGTATATATAATACTTTATGGTATGTGTGTGTGTATTAATATATAAATAACAAGCAATGGTTATGACATTTGTAAGATATAGTTCGGGCCGAGGCAGAAAAGGAAAGACGACCTCAACAGAAGTAGGTTACCTTATTTCAGGCAAGGAGGGGCAACAGTCGGCCTAACAACCAGGCTGAGCACCGAGAGGGATCAGGGAGGCTCCATATTTATAGGGAGGTTTGTGGAAGAGATAAGGAAAACGTTAATCAGGCAGGATGTGTTGGGTATTCTTTAGTTGAGATGCCATTTGTAGTTGTGCAGGGAGTGATAAGTCTTCTGGGCAGGTGTAGGGGGTGGAAGGTTTCTGGATGGGGGTAATAAGTCCCAGATAGATGCAACCAGCCTGGAGCATCAGGGAGGGACTTAAAGTTCTGTTTTGTTTTCTCCAAAGTTAGATGATTCAGCAAGGGCCTTTGAGACTGTTGCTTTCTTTTCTAGGCCCAAAGACTCCTTCAACAGTGGACACAGAAATCTGTTAAATGTCATATATAAAGTGAATAAAATAATTAACTTCAGTTCAGTTCAGTTCAGTTCAGTTGCTCAGTCATGTCCGACTCTTTGCAACCCCATGAACCGCAGCATGCCAGGCCTCCCTGTCCATCACCAACTCCCGGAGTCCACCCAAACTCGTGTCCATTGAGTTGGTCATGCCATTCAACCATCTCATCCTCTGTCGTCCACTTCTCCTCCTGCCTTCAATGTTTCCCAGCATCAGGGTCTTTCCCAATGAGTCAGCTCTTCACAGCAGGTGGCCAAAGTATTGGAGTTTCACCTTCAGCATCAGTCCTTCCAATGAACACCCAGGACTGATCTCCTTTAGGATGGACTGGTTGGATCTCCTTGCAGTCCAAGGGACTCTCAAGAGTCTTCTCCAACACCACAGTTCAAAAGCATCAATTCTTCAGCACTCAGCTTTCTTTATAGTCCAACTCTCATATCTATACATGACTACTGGAAAAACCATAGACTTGACTAGACGGACCTTGTTTGGCAAAGTAATGTCTCTGCTTTTTAATATGCTGTCTAGATTGGTCATAACTTTCCTTCCAAGGAGTAAGCGTCTTTTCATTTCATGGCTGCAATCACCATCTGTGGTGATTTTGGAGCCCAAAAAAATAATGTCAGCCACTGTTTCCACTGTTTCCCCATCTATTCCCCATGAAGTGATGGGACCAGATGCCATGATCTTAGTTTTCTGCATGTTGAGCTTTAAGACAACTTTTTCTGTCTCCTCTTCCACTTTTATCAAGAGGCTCTTTAGTTCTTCTTCACTTTCTGCCATAAGGGTGGTTTCATCTGCATATGTGAGGTTACTGATATTTCTCCCAGCAGTCTTGATTCTGGCTTGTGCTTCGTTCAGTCCAGTGTTTCTCATGATGTACTCTGTATATAAGTTAAATAAGCAGGATGACAATATACAGCCTTGACATACTCCTTTTCCCATTTGGAACCAGTCTGTTGTTCCATATCCAGCTCTAACTGTTGCTTCCTGACCTGCATACAGGTTTCTCAAGCGGTAGGTCAGGTGGTCTGGTATTCCCATCTCTTTCAGAATTTTCCACAGTTTATTGTGATCCATACAAGTCAAAGGCTTTGGCATAGTCAATAAAGCAGAAATAGATGTTTTTCTGGGACTCTCTTGCTTTTTTGATGATCCAATGGATGTTGGAAATTTGATCTCTGGTTCCTCTGCCTTTTCTAAAACCAGCTTGAACCTCTGGAAGTCCACAGTTCACGTTTTGCTGAAGCCTGGCTTGGAGAATTTTGAGCATTACTTTACTAGCATGTGAGATGAGTGCAATTGTGCAGTAGTTTGAACATTCTTTGACATTGCCTTTCTTTGGGATTGGAATGAACACTGACCTTTTCCGGTCCTGTGGCCACTGCTGAGTTTTCCAAATTTGCTGGCATATTGAGTACAGCACTTTCACAGCATCATCTTTTAGAATTTGAACTAGCTCACCTGGGATTCCATCACCTCCACTAACTTTGCCCACTTGACTTCACAAGTAAAATAAGTACTTGTATTTAAAGTATACACATGTATTATTGTACTTCATGTAAAAAAAAGTAGTATGGTTCACATAAAAGAACAATTAGTGTTACTTGTATATTGACAAACCAAATATTTTGGTAGTTAATTTAACATTTATTAGAATATACATTAGGTCATACACAAGAGATTTCTAAATTAAGCTAAGTTTATTTTTCTGTCTGGCCATGAACAGTCCAAAGGAAGTTTGAAGAATCTGTTTCACCTTGTCCTCTGTTGGTCCGCTATCCCTAGCAGATTGGTCTGATCTACATAGTTTGAGGACTTGCTACCATTTCCACCTTCCAAGCAATGGAATAGGGGAGGGGCTCCGAGAGGGCAAGATCTCCTCTCATGTGAGCACAACCTGCAGATAGCCCTGGTCACTTCTGAGCATATATCAGGGGACAGCGCTTGGTCATATGGCCACACAGAACCACAGGAGGGTGACTGAATGCAGAATATAGTCGGCACTAATACCTGCTTTTATGAAGCATCTAGTTACTATACTAAGCCCTTGATGAGTTTTGTTTCTTTTCATTTAATCTTCCCAAGGAAAGTTCATACTACAACTGGTTTGTCTGAAGTTACAGTGTTGCCAGAAAATCCAAAATGAAATTAGATGCCTGAGTTAAAACATAATTTTAGATGCTTTTAGACTCTTCCATTGAAAAGAGTAATAAAAATGGGAGTTCCTTTGACCTATAAATGATATTCAGCCTAAAGATTTTTGCAACTAATTCCACACAAGGAATGAGCATCTCTAAATTTCAGGACCAGGTGTTGCCTGGATGCTGCCAACTAAATAATCATGAAAAGGCAATTGTGTGTTTTTAGCTCTGTCTGGGACTCTCTCCCACACAAGACCCATTGACAAACTCCTTGCTGAGAACTTTGACCTCAAATAAATCACTTCTAGGTGCAAAGCAAACTTCCATTAAATAGCTCTTTCCATCGTTGGTTAGTGAGACATTTAACAGCAACAACAGATACCTTATTAGCATTATGGTACAGAAAGAACAGTGGTCCAGGAAGTCATCTGTGCGGAGCATGGCACAGCTTAGGAGTCAAAATGGGACAAAATGACAGTTTATAAAAATGATGTTGGATTTTAAATATCTTTATTTTTTAAAAAAGCCTTAAGCAACAGCAATTTACTTAGCTTGCACCTTTCATAAGGACAGAACTTTAGCCGAACATCAGGGGTCAAAAACTCACCAAGGAAAGCTTGGTGCAAGAGAATTAGAAAGCTCATGATTTTGAACAGGGAAGCTGATGTTACAAACATGTTCAGCAACAAATCGTTATGGTGACAGAGTTCTGTCATCTTAGATGCCTTTAGAGGTAGAAAGCAGTTACACTTCCCAGCTCCATTCTCCACTCTTTTTCTTTTGGTGTGGCTGTGCCTGGTCTTAGCTGTGGCACTTGGGATCTTTGATCTTCGTTGTAGCATGCAGGATCTTTGGCTGCAGCATAGAGATTCTTCAAGTTGTGGCATATGGGATCTAGTTCCCTGATCAGAAATAGAACCCAGGCCCCCTGCAGTGGGAGCACAAGGTCTTAGCCACTGGACCACCATTGGAAGTCCCCCATTCTCCACTTTTAAAAATAGAAGAGAGAAAGAAATGGCAAAGAGGGCTAGCAAGCTGGGATAAATTCCCTTCCAGGGAAGGAACCTCTGACATCTGAGTGTACTTGAGTGACCCTTACCTCTCATGGCAGAAGTGAAACAGGAGGGAGGGGGAGCAGGGCACAACCTTTAAAAGAATGACATAGCCCGAGATGTGACAAAAACTGGTTAGAGCCAACAAGGTCCTAGCCAACAAGATGGCAGAAGATTTGACTTCCAGTGGACCATGAGCCACAGTATACACTTGCTGTAATATATTAGCATCTAAACGACACACCCACAGTGCCATGACAGTTCTGAGGCCAACCATTAAAGGCCAAAAAAGGGAAATCCTTCCCCCTAGTCCTTCCACTCATGAGCCTATGAAATTATCCCATAAAAACTAACCATGCCATATTCTGGGGCCACTGTCACTTTCTGAGAGAGCCCACATTCTCTCTGTGGAGTGTGTTTCTCTCTAAACAGATCCACTTCTTATCTATGACTTTGTCCCTCACTGAATTATTTCTGTGATGAAACATTAAGAACCATTAAGTCCTGAAACTAGGTGTATGACCTCAGTCAAAAGACTGTGGGTACAAGTCCCAATCTGAGTTGCATGATTTCAGAAGTGAATACAAAATTTCTCCTGCTGTAGCTACTCATCATTCCACTTCATGGGAGCAATTCCTTCTTTTGCAACCCTTTCCCCTCAAGTAGCAATTATCAAAAGTGGTGAGCAGGGTTAGAAATTCAACCAGGGACGTGAAGGGCTTGATCTGAGCACAAAAGCATGGAATGTCTCACGCCCCTTGGCTCCTCTGAGTTTACTGGCCTCTCGTGAAAGAGGAAGAAATAGACTGAGGAGATTTTGTGGTCTCTGACACAAGATCCAAAATTGTTTTCAAGACGGGGAAAAATAGGATGATTTTGTCATGAGCAAAGCATTCTGGAAATCTTCAAATATACAAATGGCTACACAAAAATCCTTGTGTATTGTGGTTTTACATTTTGAGTTAAGATCAGAATTCATCCTCAGAGGACTGACATGATCTTCAACCCACTGTTCCACACCAAAACTTTTCAGTGGAGAGCAGTTGTGTGGGCAAAACATGAAGTAGCTGAAGCTGAGATGCTGTGACATTCTTGAGATGTTTCTTGCCCCACTGCCTCCTTTCTTTAAAGGAAATAGGACCCCCTTTCCTCTGTCAATGATTAGATAAATCACTTTGTCTGGAAGCACCATCTCTTCCCCCACCCCGCCCTAGTACAAACATAAAAGAGAAGAGGCAGGGCTTCCCTGGTGGTCCAGTGGTTGGGAATCTGCCATGCAATGCAGGGGACACTGGTTCAATCCATGATCTAGGAAGATTTCACATGCCACAGGGCAGCTAAGACCAAATGCCACCAG
The DNA here is from genome assembly GCF_963930625.1 of Muntiacus reevesi. Taxonomy (NCBI): domain Eukaryota; kingdom Metazoa; phylum Chordata; class Mammalia; order Artiodactyla; family Cervidae; genus Muntiacus; species Muntiacus reevesi. The sequence continues at coordinate 6,552,412 of NC_089268.1, read as the reverse complement.
CTACTGAAGCTTGTGCACCTAGAGCCCATACTCAACACGGGAAACCACTGAAATGAGAAGCCTGTACATTGCAACTAGAGAAAGCCTGTGCACAGAACTGAAGACCCAGCATGGCCAAAAACAAACAGGCAAATAAAATTTTTTAAAAGAGAAAAGAAGGAGAAGGGGTGAGAGGAAGCAGTGGGGGTGGGCTGCCCCAGGAAAACACACCTGGTTAGTCTCTGCCTTCTGGTCCTGGTGTGAGTTGAAGGACCCAAGGGCAGCTGGGGCCAGTTGGCCCCTCCTCTGGCCTCTCAAGAAGCTTGTCACAGCCTTAAAAATCTTCAGGTCTTGGTTATTTTGGAGGCAATGCTTTTGAAGGCCATGGCAATGCAGATTCTCAAACTGAACCCAATTGGGAAACCATCCAAGTAGCTTCCACACCTATCTTCTACTGCAAGAGATCTTGGCTCAGCAAAAGTCATGCACAGCTACTGTCCTAGCTGCACTGGCAGCTTCAGCCCATCTCCCCAATCATCTCATTGGGCTCCATCCATGGGCTGGAGGTCTTCATATTATATGTTGAGGAAAGGAATATTACCTGCCACATTGATAAACAAAGGATGTCCTGGTCATCAGCTATTACAGCCACAGTCTACAGTGAGCTGATGAGCCCAGAGGGAACTCAGGAAGGAAAGACCACCTGCCATTTAGCAGACATCAGACTGCAGCCACTCCCCACGAGGGTGAGCCCCAAGGAAACTTAAGATGCAAGAACACAGGATGCTGGCCCCAGACAGCTTAGGTGCATATGAAAGGAAGGATTTCAGAGAGCCCAGACTCTTGCATCTTCCCATACATAGAAAAGTACAAAATTTCTTAATTGACATATCTAGTTTTCTTTAGTTAATAGTACAGTAAGTCCCCAACATACAAGCAAATTCCATCCCAAGAGCATGTTCATAAGTCCAACAAAGTTAGTCTAAGTAACCATCTAACACAATCAACTGTATAGTACTGTATTAAAACAGGTTTATAATACTTTTCACACAAATAATACATAAAGAACAAATGTGAAAAATAAATAAAATGTGTTTAATCTTACAATACAGTATCTTGAAAAGTACAGTTGTACAGTACATCAGCTAGCATACAGGGACATGCTTACATCTTTGAAAGTTCATTAATTGAAGGTCCATTTATTCTAGCCTTCAAGATCTATGCATACTGTCTTTTAGTTTCATTTCGAAAACCTGAGGGATTATAAGCATTTCAAAGGAATTGTGAGTACATGTTCTCAAAAAGCCAAAGCCAAAGTAAAAATTAGTTCCAAATATGATCTTCCTTCACTATCATGATTATCCAGAGTATTTATTGGAATGCAGAGCTACAGAAGATAAGCCAAGACTCTCAATTCTTGAAAATCTAAGTTAAAAAAAAAAAAAGTTGTAATACCCAGAGTGGATAGTTTCAAAGTTCAAACAAGTGTGCTGCAATGTCAAGAATTTGTCAACAAAAATGATCAGATATGCTCTAATCCTCATATTAAGAAAGAGCAATACAATGAAAGTCACAATGGAAACAAGACTATTTCAAGACAGTAATTTGAATGCACTATAAGTGTTAAATTCTTATTGTTCAAATTCAAGGTCTATGGAATGTGCAGCTATTCAAAGACTATTAAAGCTAAAATATTAATTGATATTGCCTTAGACTGCCTTATGTATATGTTTATGCAGGATTTTTAAAGATTATTTTTACTTGGGCACAGAGTGAGACAGCAGATAAGAAGGAAGGAAATACATTGATTGAACTGAGAATTAAGAGATTAAGAGATCAAAGTGTAGAAATTTTCTCTGTTTTTAACCAGATACCTGATATTCACAAAGTCAACAATTATTTACCTCAGCTTCCTTTTCTAAAATGAGTTTAAAATGCTTACTTTATTTTGTTCATAGGGTGCAAGCTTTCTCTGTAAAGTAAGACTTCTCTCAAGATAGCAATAACATTTTCCTCCCAAACATACTGTGTTTTGGACAACCTGTCTTCAACAAATACAAGTGCTTTGTAACCTACTCTTTTCTTTTCCTTTTCTTTGCAAAAACTATAGACATGAACATTTAATTTTGAACTGAAAAGAAAAGCTCATCAGGTTGAGTTTTCAGAACATGATGCATTTGGTGACTGTAAACACTGAGGGAGCCGTGGCCTTCCACACTGGATGAAGGTCATTCTTTCCAGCCTCGGTCACATCCAAGTGAATTTCACCACTCTCCCCACACACGGATTGAAATACAGTGTTGTGAAGCTCAAATCCGCTTCAGAAACACCCAGTGTCCTCATTCCAAAGGTCAGCCAACTCCCCTGCTTTTTCCTGAAATCACAAATGGGATGGCACTTCACTTAATTCTTGAATGTATTCAGTTGGCCATAAAGTTCATTCGGGTGTTCTGTATCTTATGGGAAAATCTGAGCAAATATTTTTTTGCCACTATTTGCAAACAAATGTTTCTCTCTCCCCTCTTTCTTTCAGAGTGAATTTTCTCCCTCTTGCTATTATCTAAGAGAAATGAAAGCATCACCATCCAGATTTGTAAGTGAATATTCATAGCAGATTTACTCAGAATAGTCCCACACTGATAATAATCCAACTGTCTATAAACAGGTGAATGAATAATCAAAATGAAATATAGCCATTCAAAAGGATATTATTCAAGGGGCTTCCCTGGTGGAGCAGTGGCTAAGAGTTTGTCCTCCCCATGCAGAAGGCCCAGGTTCAATCCTTGGTCTGGAACTAGATCCCACATGCCACAACTAAGAGTTTGCCTGCCACAATGAAAGATCCTGCATTCTGCAACTAAGACCTGGTACAGCCAAATAAATAAATATTTTTTTTAAAAAGGAATACTATTGGTAGATCCAGCATCACAGATGAATCTTAAAAATGTGCTGAATGAAAGAAGCCAGAAACAAGAGTCCATGGTGTATAATTCCATGTACACAGAACTCTAGAAAAGAAAATTGTCAATTGACAGTGACAGAAAGCAGATTGGGGGTAAATGCAGCTGGAAGAGAGGCAAATTATCTGGGGAAAGCCTCAAGAAAATGCTTTGAGGCTGACACAAATTTCTGTAACTTAACTGTGATGGTTTCACAGGATACATATATTTATCAAAACTTATCAAAATGTCCAATAGTTTAGCCACCTGATGCAGAGAACCAACTCACTGGAAAAGACCCTGATGCTGGGAAAGACTGAAGGCAAGAGGAGAAGGGGACGACAGAGGATGAGATGCTTGGATGGCATCACCGACTCAATGGACATGAGTTTGAGCAAGCTCTGGGAGTTGCTGATGGACAGGGAAGTCTGGCGTGCTGTAGTCCATGGGGTTGCAGAGAGTCAGACAAGACTGAGTGACTGAACTGACTGATCAAAATGTATACTTAAAAACAGATATATTTCAATTGTATGTAAATTATACCTCATGAAGTTGTTTTTATAGTTAGCCTATTATATTTGCTAAATATATACAGTAAACAAAATCAAGTTTTAGTTTATATTTTGGACTTTCAGGAAGAAAAGGAGAGAATAGAGAAAGGCAGGAGATTAAAAAATGACAGGATACAGATCAATTTCAGGCAGTGTTAAAAATGTGAAATGAGGAGGATAGTTATTTGATTTGTTTATTTTTATTTGAAGGATTTTTTGTGTAATCAAATATAAAACAATTTTAATTGTTTTTGCTCTTAGAATTTTCTTTCCCCTGAGTAATATTATTTACCAATTTCATTTAATAGGCATTAATGCAGATTTTCATATAAATACATACATTTGGGAAACATTTCTTTGCCAATTTCCTGTGTAGAAATTAGATAATAGTAGGCCTTAAAAAGTTATGTAGTTGATACTTTAATTGTCATGCCAAAAGACCAGAATCTCTAACAGTCAACAAGCTTTCCTAATCTCATCAAGAGTTAGTCTTATGGAATGTAGCATTTGGCACCAGAAAAACACTTTATTCCACTGATAATTAGATAATGTGGTCATGTCCTTAGAAAGCACCAATATTAAATCACACATCACAAAAAGTGGAATTGGGAATTATGATTTTCCTTAACAACATGTCTATTTTTTCCTATTATCCACTCCCCCACTTTTCCCAAAGCTGACTAATTCTCTATCTAGTGTCCAATGTTTTCAAGGCATTTAATTAGCCTAAGTACTTAAAATTCTTCAAAGTATTGTTTTTCTATTGACTCTAAAATAATATGGCCTTTGGGGGATGGTAACGAAGACATCATAGCACTTTTTGTTTTTCACAAAACAGAAAATGAAAAAAATTACATTTTTGTTAACTAGCTGCAGCAAGTTTCACTCAAATAATAAAAACCAGTCTTGCTAGAAGCGCAGAAGAAAGTTCACTAATTTACTTCCAAGGATTTACTTAATGAATGAATTGAATAAATAAATGTATGAAATAGGAGAAATCGTGGCAATTATCAGCAACAAAGAGGTTTGAATAAACACAGTCTTAGTCAACACAGAGGGATTTATTCAGGAACAAATGTTATCACCTCTTCCAGGAACGGTGCAGCATTGCCTGTTGGCACCGCTGACAAGGACCACAGGAGTCACACTCTGGACTGCAGACAGACTGTTCAGTTAGTATAAAAAGACAGTTGGCTAAGGCAACATAGGTGCAACCAGAGAACAGTCTTGCTGGCATGAAGGTGGCAAGGGTAAAATCACGCTGTTTCACTCACAGCTACGTGATGGAAAGCCGTTCCTAGGAATCCTATCTCGTAAGACCTCACTGCCCTCCCCCCCACCCCCTCCCCCGGGTCCCTGAGGACATGGTGGCTCGATTCTGGGTGTTACCCTTGATTTTAGTAGGACTAACAGTGAAACTGAGCCAGACTCCATGGGGCTCCTGGGCTTAGAAGACTTCGCTGGGTCCCCTGTTTTTTGTTTGTATGAACTGAGGCTTCATTCAGCCTTCATGGGGCTTCTCTGATGACCCAGATGGTAGAAGAATCTGCCTGCAATGATTCTACCCTAATACCTGCAAAGAATCTACCCTGGTTTGATCCCTGGGTGGGGAAGATCCCCTGGAGAAGTGAATGACAACCCAGTCTAGTATTCTTGCCTGAAGAATTTCATGGATAGAGGAGCCTGGTGGGCTACAGTCCTTGTGGTTGCAGAGAGTTGGACACAACTGAGTGAATAACAGAGACAGCCTCCATGACCTTCCCAGAGTTTCAAGGGGCAGGTTCAAATAGCTGCTAATCAGGGAAAGAAAGGCTGAGGAGACTAAGGAGGAGCAGCCAAGAAACAAGAGTGAAGTCTGGTGGCAGGGCCTTGGTTCCTATTCAAGGGACACACACTAAAATATCTTTGAACTTTTAAGGGAACTAAAACCACCAACAAATGGAAGATGTTAACTACTTAATAGTCAACAAAACAGTCTGAAATGCAGAACTTGGATGCAATCTCAAAAACAACAGAATGATCTCTATTTGTTTCCAAGGCAAGCCACTCAATATCACAGCAATCCAAGTCTATGCCCAGAGCAGTAATGCTGAAGAAGCTGAAGTTGAATGGTTCTATGAAGACCAAAAAGATCTTCTAGAATTAAAATCCCAAAAATATGGCCTTTTCATTATAGGAGACTGGAATGCAAAAGTAGGAAGTCATGAGATTCCTGGAGTAACAGGCACATTTGACCTCAGAGTACAGAATGAAGCAGGGAAACGGCTAATAGAGTTTTGCCAAGAGAATGCTCTGGTCAGAGCACACAACTTCTTCCAATAACACAAGAGAAGATTCTACACATGGACATCACCAGATGGTCAATATTTAAATCAGATTGATTATATTCTTTGACCCAAAGATGGAGAAACTCTATACAGTCAGCAAAAACAAGACCGGGAGCTGATTGTGGCTCAGACCATGAACACAAGACCGGGAGCTGATTGTGGCTCAGACCATGAACAACTTCTTGCCAAATTCAGACTTAAATTGAAGAAAGTGGGGAAAACCACTAGACCATTCAGGTATGACCTAAATCAAATCCCTTATGATTATACAGTGGAAGTGAGAAATAGATTTAAGGGACTAGATCTGATAGACAGAGTGCCTGGTGAACTGTGGATGGAGGTTCGTGACATTGTACAGGAGACAGGGATCAAGACCATCCCCAAGAAAAAAGATGCAAAAAGGCAAAATGGTTGTCTGAAGAGGCTGTGAAATGAAGAGAAGAGAAAGGCAAAGGAGAAGAGGAAAGATATACCGATTTGAATACAGAGTCAAAGAATAGCAAGGAGAGATAAAAAAAAAAAGCCTTCCTCAGTGATCAATGCAAAGAAATAGAGGAAAACAATAGAATGCAAAAGACTAGAGATCTCTTCAAGAAAATTAGATATACCAAGGGAATATTTCATGCAAAGATGGGCTCAATAAAGAACAGAAATAGTATGGACCTAACAGAGGCAGAAGAAGTGGCAAGAATACACAGAATAACTATACAAAAAGGATCTTCATGACCCAGAAAACCATGATGATGTGATCACTCACCTAGAACCAGACATCCTGGAATGTGAGGTCAAGTGGGTCGTAGCATCACTATGAACAAAAGTAGTGGAAATAATGGAATTCCAGTTGAGTTATCTCAAATTCTAAGAGATGATGCTGTGAAAGTGCTACAGTTAAATATGCCAGCAAATTTGGAAAACTCAGCAATGGCCACAGGCCTGGAAAGGTCAGTTTTCATTCCAATCCCAAAGAAAGGCAATGCCAAACAAAGTTCAAACTACTGCACGATTGCACTCATCTCACATGCTAGCAAAGTATTGCTCAAAATTCTCCAAGCCAGGCTTCAACAGTATGTGAACTGTGAACTTTCAGATGTTCAAGCTGGATTTAGAAAAGGCAGAGGAACCAGACATCAAATTGCCAACATCCATTAGATCATCAAAAAAAAAAAAAAAAAAAAAAGAGAGAGAGAATTCCAGAAAAACATCTACTTCTGCTTTATTGACTATGCCAAAGCCTTTGACTGTGTGGATCACAACAACTGTGAAAAACGCTTAAAGAGACTGGAATACCAGACCACCTGACCTGCCTCCTGAGAAATCTTTATGCAGGTCAAGAAGCAACAGTACGAACTGGACATGGAACAACAGACTGTTCCCAAATCGGGAAAGGAGTACATCAAGGCTGTATATTATCACTCTGCTTATTTAAATTATATGCAGAGTACATCATGAGAAATGCTGGACTGGATGAAGCACTAGCTGGAAACAAGATTGTACGGAAAAATATCAATAACCTCAGATAAGCAGATGACACCACCCTTATGGCAGAAAGTGAAGAAGAACTAAAGAACCTCTTGAAGAAAGTGAAAGAGAAGAGTGAAAAAGTTGGCTTAAAACTCAGCATTCAGAAAACTAAGATCATAGCATCTGGTTCCATCACTTCACGACAAATAGATTAGGAAAGAATGGAAACAGTGCAGACTTTATTTTTTGGGGTTCCAAAATCACTGCAGATGGTGACTTGTAGCCATGAAATTAAAAGATGCTTGCTCCTTGGAAGAAAAGCTATGACCAACCTAGATAGCATATTAAAAGGCAGAGATATTACTTTGCCAACAAAGGTCAGTCTAATCAAAGCTGTGGTTTTTCCAATAGTCATGTATGGATGTAAGAGTTGGCTGAGCACCAAAGAATTGATGTTTTTGAACTGTGGTGTTGGAGAAGACTCTTGAGAGTCCCTTGGACTGCAAGGAGATCAAACCAGTCAATCATAAAGGAAGTCTGTCCTGAATATTCAGTGGAAGGACTGATGCTGAAGCTGAAACTCCAATAGTTTGGCCACCTGGTGGGAAGAACTGACTCATTGGAAAAGACCCTGATTCTGGGAAAGATTGAAGGTGGGAGGAGAAGGGGAAGACAGAGGATGAGATGGTTAAATGGCATCACTGACTCAATGGACATGAGTTTGAGTAACCTCAGGGAGTTGGTGATGGAAAGGGAAGCCTGGCATGCTGCAGTCCATGGGGTCACAAAGAGTCGGACATGACTGAGTGACTGAACTGAACTACTTAATGAAGCTTACTTTATTTCAGAGAAGGTTAGAGTTCAATAACTTCAAGAACAGAAGTTCATCAGAACCCAGGTCTCCAACATTGTAGGCAGATTCTTTTACCATCTGAGCCACCAGGGAAGCCCAACAGGATATGACCTGAGGCCAGATTAAAAGATCAGGACCTGCTTATGCCAGTATTCTTATCAGCAATCCCAGCTCTTGAACCATAGCTATAATACTCCTCACCAAATGCCCCCAGGACCGGACACATAGTTTTGAGGGCACAGCCTGCTGTTTCCCTCTTTGCTGGGCAAAGCAACAATGTTATTCTTTTCTACTTCACCCAAATCTCTATCTTTGATTTCAATTCAGTACTAGTGCACAGAGGCTGAATTTTCAGCATCAATATGCTGATGGTCATTCCCCCATCCTGCCTCTATCTTATCCTTTTATCCCCAGGGCCACAGGAATGGCATTGAATTGGCTTTTCTACTTCCAGTCTTGCCTGATATCCTGTCTTCTCACTGTAGTCAGAGTGATTTATCTGCAAGGCATACCTCCTCCTGTTATTTCCTCCCTGCAATCCTGCAAGATTCTTTGGTGTCTGCGTTCTCCCTCTCCAGCCCTGTTCCCATTCCCTGCATTTCTGCTCTCATCTTTTGCCACCCTCGACAGGAGCTTCCCAAAACCTAAAAACGACTTGACTGTCACTGTCACAGGGCTCTGTTCTCTGGCCGGAGGCCTCAAAGGCAAGGCAGTGAAAGTGACCTCAGAATGTTTAGTGGAACTCTGGTGAGAGAATATTTTTGAAGCTCCCTTGGTGATTCTAATGCAGCCAGAGTTGCAAAACATGGTAACTTAAACCCTTTGTTTTAGCGATTAAAAAAAAAAAAAATTCAGGGAAGTTATCAGATTCATCCAAGGTCACATATCACGGGACTCTCTGTAACATTTTTATTATTATTATTATTGGGGGGTCAAAATTACTTATTTCAAGATTTCCCTTTGAATTTCCCTCTGTAAAATCTATAGACATGTTTCCAATTTGATTTGTTATTTTGAATTGGACACTGAGATTGTTGTAGCCAAGTGTTCCGGGAAACAAACTCACTCAGAAGGACAATGCAGACAGTGGAGTGCAGTTTATTGCACAGGTGGGCCCAAAGCAGTCTTCTCTTAGCCAAGGACCCTGAACAGTTTCTGTGAAAACCTTATACACCCTAAGTGTACACGCTCAAACTCACCTCCCGAAATTCTCTGAAACTAGGCTGAACAAAGGAAAAGAAAGATACAATCAAAGTTAACCCGTGATTCATAAGCCTTAAGCCTAGGTAGTTAACAGTGGACAATTATCAATAGGCCTGTGGTCATACCTCAATAAGCATAACAGAATGTATGATTCTATTCAGTTACACAGATAATTAGGGCGTTCTTTTAGGTGACCGAGAGTCTAGGCACAAGCCCTGGGGCTCTTCCGTGGTGGGGGTGGGGGGTGGTGGTTTTCCAGTTGGTAGGTCGTTTCCGTAGATACTGGGCATAGAGCTCGGAGTCCACAGTCCAGCCCAGGATGGAGTCCTGCTTTCAAGACGGAGCCTGTTCTGTTTCCTCCTTCAAGATGGGGACATGAAGTGAAACTTCTTGTCACTACTTGTCACTCTCTCTTATTCAGAATGACACTTCTGTCAGCTACTTCAAGTTGTCCTTTTGAAATCTATTTACTCAAAATTTTTACATGAAAACTTACTTTAGGGGAAGGTAAAATGGAGCTCAGAAATAACTTAGTGCGTAGGAATAGTAACGTTCCTTATTTCAAATGTGGTATTTGGAGCAAAAGAAAATTTTCTATGTAGCTTTTTTTTTTCTCTGTAATCCTTCACTTAATTTTGTTTCAACTTCCTACAGTGCATTTAATTGTTTTTTTTTTTTTCATTTATTTATATTAGTTGGAGGCTAATTATTTACAATATTGTAGTGGTTTTTGCCATACATTGATATGAATCAGCCATGGATTTACATGTGTTCCTCATCCTGAACCACCCTCCCACCTCCCTTCTCACCCCATCTTTTAAGAAAATGTTTTGTTAAAACCTTTGCATCTCAGTTTAACTAAAGTCTGGGTTTGTTTCTGGTCTTTTGTTTTTAAAGTGCAAACAGACTTTGAGTTTCTTTCTGTTTCCCCATCATGCCTCATAACCTTCAACAATTAGGTTGTTAACGTTTTAGCCACAGAGCTGATCATCTGTTGTGTTAACAATCTATACTTGTGCTGTCCCAGATTACAGGGCGTGAGGTTTGACTCTTCACTGGAATCACTACACAAGGACAAGGACGGTTTCCTGCCTTCCTCAGACATAGCACAGCTAAGACAAGCTAAAGAGACAGATCTGTAACTGAAGACTCCAAAAAGTGAGATTCCAACCTCTCCCTGAAAGTAGTTATCACTCTGAAGATATCATCAAAGGTCCTAGCCAGGGCACTTTAATTCAATAAACTAAATCACACCAAGATAAAGCAGCCCAGCAAGACATCAAATTATAAACGACTTCATTCACTCTGGCTTAGATTTTCAATTTATAAAAACCTTGTGATTCTTTTCTCCTTTGAAACAATTCTATTTTAAGGATGTAAATCTAACTGTACTTAGAAAACTGAAAAAAATGTTCAGGCTAATTATACACAGCGATAGTTTACATGATTAAGGTAGTAAGTTTTCATAGCTTGTTTCTGTGTGTGGGAGTGTTTGTGCTTGTGTATTTTGCTGCCCTCTACTGGAATAGAAGGAATGATCGGCAACACAACTTTGTAAAGCAACAAAACCTCAACCAAAAAAAAAAAAAAAAAGGAAAAAGGAATTATATGCAGTTCCATCTCAACTGAAAGTCTCTTTATGATGGAAATGAAATAATTATCTGGTAAAGCTCTAAGAACCAGGATGAAAATACAGTTGATATAAATGCAACTAATGAAATAAAATACAGATAAAATGCCTGAAGACGATTAGCCCCAAGGTTTTGTTGCTTGTTCTTGTTGTTCAGTGGCTGTCTTATCCTACATTTGCGACCCCACAGACAGCAGCACACCAGGCTCTCCTGTCCTCCACGACGCGCTGGAGTTTGCTCAAATTCCTGTCCCTTTAATCAGTGATCTAACCATCTAACCTCTGACGACCCTTTCTGCTTATGCCTTCAATGTTTTCCAGCACCAGGGTCTTTTCCAGTGAGTCAGCTCTTTCCATGAGGTGGCCAAAGTATTGGAGCTTTAGCATCAATGCTTCCAATGAATACTGAAGGTTGATTTCCTTTAGGATTGACTACTTTGATCCCTTTGCAGTCCAAGGGTCTTTAGAGTCTTCTCCAACACCACAAGTCAAAACCATCAATTCTTCAGTGCTCAGCCTTCTTTGTGGTCCAACTCTCACATCCATACATGACTACTGGAAAAATCATAGCTTTGACTATGGGGACCTTTGTCAGCAAAGTGATATCTCTGCTTTTTAATAGCTATCTAGGTTTGGCATAGCTTTCCTTCAAGGAGCAAGTGTCTTTTAACTTCAAACTGCCAACATTCCTTTGATCAGAGACAAAAAGCAAGGGAATCCCAGGAAAACATCTTCTTCTGCTTCATTTAGTACATGAAAGCCTTTGACTGTGTGGGTCAAAAACAACTGTGGAAAATTCTTAGAGAGATGGGAATACCAGACGGCCTGACCTGTGTGGTGAGAAACCTGTATGTGGGTCAAGAAGCAACAGGTAGAATCAGACTTGGAACAACTGACTTGTTCAAAATTGGGAAAGGAGTGTGTCAAGGCTGTATATTGTCACCCTGATTATCTAACTTCTAGGCAGAGTGCATCATGCAAAATACCTTGGATGAAACAAAAGCTGGAATCAATATTTCTGGGAGAAATATCAACAACCACAGATATGCAGATGGTTCCACTCTAATGGCAGAAAGTGAAGGGAAACTAAGAAGCCTCTTGATGAAGGTGAAAGAGTAGAGTGAAAAAAAACTGACTTGAAACTCAATATTATAAAAACTAAGATCATGGCATCTGGTCCCATCACTTCATGGCAAATAGAAGTGGGGTAAGTAGAGCAGTTTCAGATTTTATTTTCTTGGGCTTCAAAATCACTATATACAGTGACTATAGCCATAGAATTAAAAAATGCTTGCTCTTTGAAGAAAAGTTATGACAAACCTAGACAGTGTATTAAAAGGCAAAGATGACACTTTGCTGACAAAGGTCTGAATAGTCAAAGCTATGGTTTTTCCAATAGTCATGTATGTATGGATATAAGAGCTGGACCATAAAGAAGAATGAGCATGAAAGAATTGATGCTTTCGAACTGTGATGCTGGAGAAGACTCTTTAAAGTCCCTTGGACTGCAAGGAGATCAAATCAATCAATCCTTAAAGAAACCAACTCTGAATATTCATTGGAAGGACTGATGCTAAAGCTGAAGCTCCAATACTTCAGCCACCTGATGCAAAGAGCCGACTCACTGGAAAGGAAGTTGATGCTGGGAGAGACTGAGGGCAAAAGGTGAAGCGGGTGAGATGGTCAATAGTGTCATGACTCAGTGGACGTGAATTTGAGCAAAGTCCAGGAGGTCATGGAGGATGGGGATGCCCGACATGTTGCAGTTCATGGGGTCACAAAAAGTTGGACAGAACTTAGTGACTGAACAACAAATACTACTAAAATTCCTCTTTTAATATATGAAGAAATTTAGGCACAAATAGATAAAGACATTTCCTGAAGACTCTTACTAGAAAAAGAAAGTGGAAATTTGAACCCAGGCAACCTCACTATAGAAGCCATGGCCTTGTAACCACATTAAGAGGCATGCGAGATGCTGGTGAACCGTTGTGGTCGAAATGTACTTGTAGAACAGTCATCCACTTACTCATTCTTTAAACATCTGTATTTTATGAGTTAGTCTCAAATCAGTAGTAACTGATTTGTTAGGCAAGAATATATTAGCACATACCCTATACCATGGTAAACTACAGAAATATTTCACCTTTAGATAACAATTTTGAAAGCAGATACTGAAAGTAAATACGATTTTTGTTCCCCAGGTTTTGTTCTCAGTCCTAATCCCCCCAGATTTGGCCTATCTTCATTCCCTTTACGTGACTGGGTGGCCTGCTAATGTCTCCTTCCAATCTCAATTTATAATCATGGCTTTAAGGGAGTTTTCCCCACCCTCATCTGTTTCACAGTTTGAAATCCCATATATAACACTTCACACAGGGTGGCTTACACAATAGAAATGGATTTGCTCTTGGTCCTAGAGACTGAAAGTGCAAGATCAATGCTGGTGATCTTCCTGGCTTCTTTTAAAGTATTTATTACTTATGTATTTGTTCATGCCAAGTCTTAGCTGTAGCACACAGGATCTTGGATCTTCCTTGCGGCTGTGGGATCTTGCTGTTGTGGCATAGGAAATCTTGGCTGTGGCATGTGGGAGCTAGTTCCCTGACCAGCAAATGAACCTGGGCCCCCTGCATTGGGAGCAAGGTGTCTTAGCCACTGAACCAGCAGGGAAGTCCTTGAATTTTTTTTTGATGCAACTTTTTTAGCATTGAAATATAGTTGATTTACAATATTGTGTTAGTTTCAAGTACACAGCAAAGTGATTCAAGTATATATATATTTATACAAATACATATTCTATTTTACATTCTCCCATTAAAGGTTATTACAAGACACGTGCTCTACAGCAGGCCCTTGTTGACCTATTTTATATATAGGAGAGTGTGTCTGTGAGTCCCAAACTCCTACTCTGTCCCTCCTCCCCTCTCCCCCTTTGGTAAACATCAGGTTGTTTTCTATGTCTGTGAATATATTTCTGTTTTGAAAAGAGATCATTGGTATTGTTTTCATCATTTTCTGTCTAGCTTATTCAGTTAGTATGATAATTTCCTGGCTCTCAAATCACTGTCTTCTCGCTGTGTGCTTACATGACCTTTTCTCATATGCAGGCATATGAGAAGAGGTCACCAATTGTACAAGAGTAGTACCCCCTTCTTACGAACTTATTTAACCATAATCACAGCCTAAAACCTCAATCTCCAAACAGGGTCCCATAGGGAGTTAGGGTTTCAACATATTAATTTGGAAGTGACACAATTTAGTCCATAGCATCACCCTATACATTTCTATGGGCTTTCCAGGTGGCGTTAGTGGTAAAGAACTCACCTGCCAATGCAGGAGACGTAAGAGATGTGGGTTCGATCCCTGGGCCGGGAAGATCCCCTGGAGGAGGGCATGGCAACCCACTCCAGTATTCTTGCCTGGAGAATCCCATGGACAGTGGAGCCTGGGGGCTACCGTCCATGGGGTCACAAGAGTTGGACACCACTGAAGCGACTTAGCATGCATGCACACATACATTTCTGTAGCACTTTCTCCTGTTTTAGAATGATTATATAGCAATCCCCTGTTGTTCTGTTTCTTTTTAGATACGAGGGTCCTCAGGCCAGACCACATGACTCTGTCATCACTGTGTCCCTGGCCAGTTCTGCACACTTCATGGCCATGTGAAGCTGAGCAGGACCTCATGGGGCCCCTGAACATGGAGGCTTTTCTGGCCCGTTTCTTGTGTGTAGGGGACAGACTTCAACCTCCATGACCTTCCCTGAGTCCCAAGGGCAAGTTCAAACAGTCACTAATCAGGGAAGGGAAGGGATGCAGAGACAAGGGAGGAGCAGTCACAAAACAGCACAGCTTTGGGGCAGGGTCCTGGTGCCCCAGAAGCTAAAACCCCCAATAAACGGAAGATGTCAGCATTCTTCATTCCAGAGAAGACCACCTGGGGCCAGGTTAAAGGAACCAGAGAAGCTCATCAAGAGGTCACCTGAGACCGGATTAGAGGAAAGCAGACCCTGCACACACCGCACCATATCAGCAATGCGGCCTTTGAATCATTGCAATAAAAACTCCTCACCAAATCCTCCCAGGATGAGATACACAGCTTCCGAGGACAAGAGCCCACTATGTCCCTTTCTGCGTGGCAAAGCAATAAAGCTATTCTTTTCTATTTTACCTAAAACTCTGTCTGAGATTCAGTTCAGCACTGGAAAACAGAGGCTGAGTATTCAGCATCACGTGTGCTCCAAGCTGGTTGAAGGAGCAAGGGGTAGAAGGAAGTTCCCGTTCTGCCCCTTCACCAGGTCTCTCAGAAAATGGGATTATTAGCAGGGGGAGTAGCTTGGTCAGGTCTCACAGACACCTGAGGCCTTGCTGGAGACAGAACACCAAAACAAGCCTTAAGCTGATTCAGCTGCTGAATGTATGGGCGTCAGTCCCCTCCAGGGTCCTCATCATGGAAGGACATGTCATCAGTTAAGCTAAACTCTGGTCACCAGCCATTCCTGGACCAGGAAGCAGGGGCTGTACCTGCCCAGGCGAGTGGCACCCAACCCAGTTTCTAAGTTCTTACTTCATATGAATCAGTCATTTAAAAATAGGGTAAATAATTTAATAAATTATACCTACTGAATAAGTGATCACGTGAGATGCATAATATACTCAAAATCAGGTACAAGTATAAAAAATGCTGCAATCAAGCTTTTACAAAATTTTATTGTACTTTGAATATCAAGCATGTAACAAATTTAGAGCATGATAAGGATGGAATATCTCAAACTACATTCCTTACAAAAGCATTCAGTACAGTACACAAAGATTGTTTAAAATATTTTAAAGTCTGCTAAAAAATTATCAAGACATCCTAGGATCTGTGGAGTTAACCTTTCCTGTCAACTAGAGCATTGATTGCCATTAGCTCTGCTACAATAAAAGTTAACATATATGAACATACACATATAATAAATGAAATGGAAAATGAAGGCATGCAACAAACACTCCAACTACTACACAGGCATGAAGAAGAAAGTATTTTTAGTGTTTCTGGACTTATGATTCCTTTGAACATATTGACCAGGTCTAATGAACCTTTTTCTCCAGAATGTTTTTAATGGTTCATATTTAGACCATTCCCAATGTAATCATTACTCTTTCGTAGCATCATCATTCATTGAATCATTTGAGAATTTGCAAATGGAGTAAGAAACACTTTAATCTCTTTCACAGGTGACATTCAAAACACTGAACAACTAACAGTCCATCACCCCGTCTGATGAGCACAGACACTGGAGAAAGTGCCTGTGTGGCGATACAGTCTGTTCCCAAGCTGAATATCAGCCCTGATCTCATTTCCCACGGCCAGATGCACGTTTCAGCTAACGTAGAAGCATGAGCTATGAAACATGAAATGCACGCAGACAAGAAATTGAACTCAAATACTCTGCTGCACAGAGGCTGAATGTGAAACTTTTCACAGTGAGTGAAACCGACTGGCTGACAGGCAATGGTGGGTTTTTTTTTTTATATTCAACTTTGATTAAAACGAATGGACTTACAAGAAACCCTTGAGATTTAGTTAATGCTACCAATCTAAAGGCTCCGAAGAACTTAGGAGCCTTTAAAATCAGTATACGTGACCTTTTCTATATTTTTCCTTCAGGAAAAAACAATAATAAAAACACCGAGGTACTTGAGTTTCTTTTCAAGGGATCACTGTTGTTATCTTCCTGAGATGCAAAGACCACAAAAGAAGAGCACCATGCCTAGACTGCTGGACGAGGCATCAGAAACTAATAGTTTGGTCCTTTTCTAAATGGATCTCTTCCAACGATGACACTAAAACACAGCGACGGATCACAGATGCCTGGGGGGCCTGGCTGTCCTTGGATTCCGGGTTTTCCATGGTCTCCATCTTTGCCAGGGAGGCCTGGGTCTCCAGGAGGACCTTCTTTGCTTAATCCAGGGGGGCCCTCTGGACCTATGATGGAACATTAGCAACATATGAACACAGGAGTTTGTTTCTGGGGGCTGACACAGATGAATCTGTAAAACATGTAAACTGGAAAAAAGACTCTCTTCAGCATTTTACATATTTGCACTCAAAGAGGAAAGAGAAGGAATCCTCTTGATAATTCTATATGCCTTCCATTTGGAAAAGAACTATCCAAAAATAATTTTCCACAACTAAGACAAGCTATGTTATTACAGAAATCATGCAGCTAATGAAGACACAGAGCTAACATTTTAAGATTTCAATTTGTGGATTTCACATTTTCACAATTTAAAAAATTTCAATTTTAAGATTTCAGTTTGTGGCTACACTATTTCTTACTTTCAGCTTACTTTTGCCAATACTATCTTAAATTTGCCAGTAATATATCAGTAAGCGAAAACTTCAATGAAATCACTTTTGTGCCATATTTGCGGTCAAAATGACTATTTTCATTATAGGTATATAGTTTCCACATTGAAATACATTGTCATTAGCATAATATCATAATAATCCATACACAAAGATATTATAACACCACTTTGTAAACCATAATTTAGCTCAACTAGCATGCTCAAAGAAAGGAAAATTAAATCAAGACACTGGCCTTTTAAAGTTGGTTTGGGGGCACTCTCTATCACTAATAATTCCTGCTATTACTACTAATAAATGTTCATTCAACACTTAAGTATTGTTCAAAATGCTTTGCATACAAATTATTGAATCATCTGCTCCACCTAAAAGCCTCAAGAAGTAGTAACATCTAAAATAATGATGATGATTCACTTTTATTGAAAACACAGCTTTGGTTGTCATGCACTGTCTGAAAGCACAACATATATTAACTCATTTAATCACCCAACAGTGTCATGATACAAAGAAAGCTGAGAGCCGAAGAATTGATGCTTTTGAACTGTGGTGTTGGAGAAGACACCAGAGAGTCCCTTGGACTGCAAGGAGATCCAACCAGTCCATCCTAAAGGAGATCCATCCTGGGTGTTCACTGGAAGGACTGATGCTGAAGCTGAAACTCCAATACTTTGGCCACCTGATGCGAAGAGTTGACTCATTGGAAAAGACCCTGATGCTGGGAGGGACTGGGGGCAGGAGAAGAAGGGGGCGACAGAGGATGAGATGGTTGGATGGCATCACTGACTCGATGGACATGAGTTTGAGTAAACTCCGGGAGTTGGTGATGGACAGGGAAGCCTGGTATGTACTGCAGTCCACGGGGTCGCAAAGAGTCGGACATGATTGAACAACTGAAATGAATTCAACTGAACTAACATCTCATCACTATTTTACAAATGAGAAAAAGGAGGCAAAGTAAAATTAACACAGCTAGCAGAGTTTGGCTTTTGAGTCCATTTCAGCATTATTTTGTATCCCCGAGAATCATAAAGATAAGACGGTGATATAGACAGTGATACACATTAGATAGGCATGAACAAGTGAAACCACATGAGAGCTATTCTAAGGAGTGGTATTCTAAAGAATCTAAATGATAAGTGAGAGAGAAGCTTGAATGATTCATGAATGTAATATAGGATAAAACTTCTAGTCGTTAGATCTCAATGTGCTGAATGTGAATCACTCAAAAAAGGAAAGAAAAGTCTTGATTTCAAATCTTTGGACATAGATCTATGGTGATTTTCCTAAAGCAAAATGTGCAGGAACACTTATGAGCCTCACCAGTTCTTACCTGGGGGACCAGGAGGACCTTGTGCTCCAGGGTACCCAAGTCCTTGGCTCCCCTTCGCCCCATTCCGTCCAGGGAGGCCTGCAGAGTGTCAGAGAGGGGAATAAGCTTACTTTTCCCATAAAATCACTTCCTCCTAGTTTGCTTCCTTCAAAGCTGTTAATATACACATTAAATAAAAGTAAATCTTCAAAAAGAAGTTTCACCTACTTATTACTTACCACCTATTGATTATTACTATGGAGAAGAGAATTTTTTAAGCCACAATTTTCAAAATGATTAGTGGTCTAGAAACATAATGAGATTAAATATTAAGAAAGGAAAATTGTAGGAATTAATTCTGAAATTATTTAGCCCTTTCTGTTAATCATAGCTGTTCCTTTGATGAAACATCTATATTGTTCAAATCATATTAAACTAAAAGGAAAGTATTATCAACCAACATTTCACATAAACATTCGAAGGCAAAGAGCAGTAAGTTTGGCCTACTATTAGAGAGTTTGGTTGCAAAACCTAATTTTTCTTTTTTTTTTAAGATTCTTTTAAAAATGTGGACCATTTTTAACATCTTTATTGAATTTGACACAACGCTGTCTCCACTATTTTTTTTTTTAATGTTTTAGTTTCTTGGCCCCAAGACATGAGGGATTGTAGTTCATTGACCAGGGATCAAACCTACACCCCCTGTACTAGAAGACTAAGCCTCAACCACTGGACCACCAACGAAGTCTCTAATTTTTCTTATGACAGAAATCAATGTTGAATATAGTAACAGAAATTACCAAAGTCAACATAAAGGAAATGGTGTCTGTGATGTTCTATTTAAAGACATTATTGGACTCAAGCAAAATTTTTAAGTTCATTGTCAACATTATCTGATTTACAAGTTCACATGCTTCATAACCTTGACCTTTCTCTCTTGACTTTAGGATATGCTTTCAAAAAATACAGTAATTATTATTTAACTCAGTTGACAAATTATTTAAAAATGTAGGGATAGAAAAATTTTTTGTCTTTAAGAAAACAAACATGAACTCTTGCTTATTAAATCACTTTAGAGGTGAATGAATATAAAAAATATCATTTTCTGTTGTTCATTTGCTTACACAAACAAACTAAGTACCTTTTAATCCTTTGGCACCTGGGCGTCCTGGAGCTCCCATTAATCCAGGAACACCATCTCTTCCTGGCAAACCAGGGAATCCTCGGGGACCTTCTGGGCCCATGGGACCAGGTGGCCCTGGAATACCAGGGGAGCCGTGCTGGGACTGGCAATGATCACAGCTTTGAATTCTTCCACTTTGAAGTAAGACAGGTAAATGGGCTTGAAAAGAAAGAAACCCCCACCCTTATGTTTAAGTGGTGAATGGACATTAATAAAATCACTCATAATTTAAAACAAAATTACAGATGCTTAATTCTTGGCCAATAACTTTATTTCTAGAAATTTAACTAGGAAATATCCATTGCTCTTTACAATAATTTTATTGTGGAAATTGCTTCAAATAAAGGGGAAAAGTATCTCCCTAAAAGAAACTGTTAAATTATAAGTGTCATATTGTGGATAAAATTACTAGAATTATGTCAGAAAAGAAAATTTAATCGATGGTGAAATAATGATAAATTACTTTATGAAAAAGATTATAAAAGTTAAATATAAAAATACTTATCTAGGAAAGACAAAGATTGATAAATGTCCTTTATTTTTTCTCTATCTTACTTATACCTTTATAATTTCTAGGAAAATATTTATATTACTTCTGAAATTTGAAAGTTATTAAAATCTGTATGTTTGAGACTTACCTCTTAATACATCAGTGCAAACTTGTCGAATAAACTGTTCTGAAAATTCTCTCCCCTGCATCAAATTATTAGGGGTTATAACATGGACATGCCAAATACAAAGAATGAAAACATAAAAACTGTGGAAGAAGCAGAATACATACCGGTTTCCCATCCAGTCCTGGGGCGCCTGGAGGACCTGGATCCCCAGGTGGCCCCTGGGGGCCTGGGGGCCCCATCAGACCGTCCACCCCAGACTCTCCTTTGGCTCCAGTGGCGCCTCTAGCACCAGGCTCTCCCTTTTCACCTCTCTAAAAGCAAGAGAAATCTTCAGAAGTTCTATTTAAATATTTCAGGAGGTATCATCGCACCATAGAAGTCCTCAAGAATACAGATATGAATATATACAAACATATATCTAAATTATACAAGTAACTGCTGGGAAACACCATAACTGATCAGGAGGGAAATTTCATACTATGTTAAACAGCAACTTATCCATCCAATCAACCACCCATCCAACCCCACAAATAATCGTTACTTAGTACATTTATTGATTAGGCAATATGCATAGTGCCAGAGATACATCAGTGAACGTGACAGTCTTGTTCCCAAGGAGTTTAAATTCTAGTGATAGGCATAGAAATACACAATATTCCTCACTGGAAAATATGCAGAAAAACAGTTCCTAATTTAGAACTGGAATCAATATTATTGACAAATGTGTACCATTTCATACCTAATTCAGTGAACCTACATATTCTGAAAATATTTAGGAACTATTGAAGAACATGAAAGATATTTTCTGTTTGTGATGTCAACAGCTAGATTTATTTATACAGTATTCAAAATTAAGCTATGAGGACTGGACAGCATACAAGAAGAAACATACCTCTCCTTTTGCACCATGATGGCCTTGAATTCCCTTCAAAAATTAATAGGAAAAAAAATGTGCAAGTTACAGTACTAGCAATGTGGCATGTACCCTTTAGACATATTTAATCAAACTTTAATTTTTGGTTTGGGAGACAGCAGTAGAAATAGTGACAAAATTATATATACAAGAGACCTTTTTTACCTTTTTAAAGGAGACTAATAACTAGGAAATATAATAAATGAATAATATAAAAGGGTTAATTTACAGAACTTTCATTCTTCTGCATGAATATTTTCATATGATGCAGGTCAAATATGTAGGTTAGAATGGCATTCTATCTGAATTCTTTTAAAACTCTACTCTTATTTTAAATTATATTATTAGTTTAAGGAAAATTAAAACTCGTCAGGGAATATACCCAACATTTAATAATAACTATAAATAGAATATAGCCTTTAAAAATTGCAAATCACTATATTATACACCTTATATATGATTGTATGCTAACTATACTTCAGTAAAAAACTTAAATCAGTAAAATAAGGAATATTTATTCTTTTATTCAGTGATTAAAAGAGTATTCTATTTTTTTTCAAATTTGTATTCTTAAAATTAAATTTTGTTTGAGTACTAGAGATAAAAGATGGGTTAAAGAAAAGATAACATTAAAAGTGATTCATAGGGAAGAAAAACATACTGTCCTATGCTTAAATCATTCATGGCTGAAAATTCAGAGATTAGGAAAGCAGCATGTCAGTGTGAAGTCAAGTGGGCCTTAGGAAGCATTACTATGAACAAAGCTAGTGGAGATGATTCAATTTCAGCTGAGCTATTTGAAATTCTAAAAGATGATGCCGTTAAAGTGCTGCACTCAATAAGGCAGCGAATTTGGAAAACTCAGTAGCAGCCACAGGACTAGAAAAGGTCAGCTTTCATTCCAGTCTCAAAGAAGGGCAATGCCAAAGAATACTCAAACTACTGTACAATTGCACTCATTTCACACACTAGCAAGGTAATGCTTAAAATCCTTCAAGCCAGACTTCAACAGTACATGAATTGAAAATTTCCAGAGGTATGAGCTGGATTTAGAAGAGGCCAAGGAACCAGAGATCAAGCTGTCTACATCCACTGGATCAAAGAAAAACAAGAGAATTCCAGAAAAGCATCTTCTTCTGCTTCATTGACTACATTAAAGCCTTTTACTGTGTGTATCACAAAAATCTGTGGAAAATTCTTAAAGAAATAGGAATACCAAATCACCTTATTTGCCTCCTGAGAAACCTGTAAGCAGGTCAAGAAGCAGTAGTTAGAACTGGACCTGGAACAAAGGACTAGTTCAAAATTGGAAAAGGAGTACATTAAGTCTGTATATTGTCACCCTGCTTACTTAACTTATATGCAGAGCACATTAAGCAAAATGCCAGGCTGGATGAAGTACAAGCTAGAATCAAGATTGCCAGGAGAACTAGCAATAACCTTAGATATGCAGATGACACCACCCTTATTGCAGAAAGTGAAGAAGAACTAAAGAGTCTCTTGAGGAAAGTGAAGGAAGAGAGTAAAAAAGTTGGTTTAAAGCTCAACATTCAGAAAACTAACATCATGGCATCTGGTCCCATCACTTCATGGCAAATAGATGGGGAAATAGTGGAAACAGTGACAGACTTTATTTTCCTGGGCTCCAAAATCACTGCAAATGGTGACTGCAGCCATGAAATTAAAAGATGCTTGCTCCTTGGAAGAAAAGTTATGACCAACCTAGATAGCATATTAAAAGGCAGAGACATTACATTGCCATCAAAGGTCCATCTAGTCAAAGCTATGGATGTAAGAATTGGGCCATAAAGAAGGCTGAGTTTCAAAGAACTGATGTTTTTTAATTGTGGCACTGGAGAAGTCTCTTGAGATTTCCTTGGACTGCAAGGAGATCAAACCAGTCAATCCTAAAGGAAATCAGTCCTGAATGTTCATTGAAGGACTGATGCTGCAAGCTGAAACTCCAATACTTTGGCCACCTGATATGAAGAGTCAACTCAATGGAAAAGATCCTGATGCTGGGAAAGATTGAGGACAGGGGAAGAAGGGACCAAGGATGAGATGATTCGATGTCATCTTTGACTCAAAGGACATGAGTTTGAGCAAACTCTGGGGTACAGTTAAGGGCAGGGAATCCTGATATGCTGCAGTCCATGGGGTTACGAAGAGTCAGACATGACTTAGAAACTGAACAACACAAATTTTGTACAATGGGCTTCTCAAGTGTCACTAGTGCTAAAGAACCCACCTGCCAATGCAGGAGACCCAAGAGATGCAGGTTTGATCCCTGGGTCAGGAAGATCCCCTGGAGGAGGCATGGTAACCCATTTCAGTATTCTTGCCTGGAGAATCCCGTGGACAGAGGAGCCATAGGAGTCAGACATGACTGATGCAACTTAGCATGCATGTGTTCTGTTGACCAATATGGCAGTTTTTCCTTCCCACGATATAAACTAGGGACCTTTACCTGAAGCTCTCTCATCATCACAATCATGGGATACATCTGAATGGTTCCTTTAAAGTTTACATAGTCATTCCAGTGACATTTTTGAGTGATGATAAGAACCTTTAGGAAATACACTATAATTGTTCATTTTTTAAATGCATTGTACATTCAGGCTCCAAAATTACCCAATATTAGTTTAGAACAAAGGGAATAGCTTTCACAATACACAGGAGAGATTTCATTGATCAACTTTATTATTTTTTATTGAAATATAGTTGATCATCAATTAACTTTAAAGTTAAAAATTCATGTTCTGCAATTCAATATAAAATTCAGTATGTAACATTTCAATATGAAATTCAGTGTATAACAAACATTTCAATAGAGAATTCCATGTATAACAATGAAGTTTGAGGATTTACGTTGATTTATTTCTAGGTTCCTTCAACATGAAGATCCAAATGAGACAGAAGAACAAAACTAGGGAAAATCAGTGTTTGGCACAGAGAAAGGGAGATTCTCAAAACTTGAGCATAAAGACACTAAATTTTAGTTTTCATATAAAAATCAATCAGTGAGTAAAACACTCTTTGTCAAGCCAGTCTTTAAATATAGAGGTTTCTGAAGAAATGCAGAGATGTCTGCTACCAGATAGAATCCTCCAATTGGATCCAGGTAAGGGGAAAGATAAGATAAAAAGATAAAAGTTCCCAGGAGGAGAACCAAATTAGATCTGAAACTGAAAACAGCTGTCAAGTGAGAATCCGCTTAGATGATCTTGTGAGAGAAACATTCGCTTGGACTTCATTCACAACAAGAAGGCCAAAACACATCAAATCGCACACGTGCAACACTTGGTAGGATGACAGGTAACTTCGGGCTTTGTCTACTTAGAGGGGTGGGACAACCACTCAGCAGCTGAGAGGCCACAGCTGCCCTGAACCCTCTGCAGACTCAGGTCATGGTGGTGGAAACTCAGCTTCCAACACACCCAGGACAGAGCTTTCCAGGGAACCCAAATCCTGCCTTGGAGGAGCAGACTTGCTTTTTCTCTTGAGAAGTGAGGGGGGAAAAAAGAACATTTTAAGGGAACCTTGCGAAGAGTGTCATCTGTCAACCAGTGAGCTAGCCAAACTGTGCGCTCAAAATGCAAAAGAATAGCCTCCTATCAGTTTCCGTGAGTAAAAGCGTGGGGGGAACGGCCGGGGTCGTGCAGGCTGCCGCAAGAAGAGGTGAGGCTCTCCTGAGAGAAGAGCCGTAGGATGCCGCGCGGTTAACCCGGGGAGGCAGCGGGGCGGCGAGGAGCAGGATAGAGCCGCCTGTCATCCGGGTTTACCTTGGGGCGAGCGGGCCCACACTAAGGCCTTTCTCCCTGACGTCACGGCAGCCGGGCGGCCTCAGCGACGCCCGCTCTGCAGCTCGGCTTCCAGGCTCTCAAGTTCCCGACATGCAGCCCTCACGTTTCCTCTAAGACGCGCCTTCCCACCCGCCGGGGCCTCTCCCATCCCTCCAGGCGAGGGACCCGGAAACTCCGCCCTTGGAGGCGTCACCTCAAGCTTCATCCCCCTTGCAGCAGGGTCAGCGCAGCTACGATCCGCCTTAGGCCCACACTCCCCATCAGTGGGACGATTTTATTTGTTCAGTTTGGCTCTGACTGAACCTACACGCCACGAGACAACCTCACAGAAACATGGCTTCACGAGGAGTTTAGTCAAAGAAGAAGAAAGTCAGCCCTGAAACACGCAGGTTACTATGTGGAAGACAGATAGCTGGTGGGAAGTTGCCCGTGGAGCACGGCCTAGAGCAAGGGATGGGGCTGGGAGCGAGGCTCACGAGGAAGGAGATAAATGTGCTTATGGCTGGTTCACATTGTCAACAGCAGAAAGCAAGACAGCACTGTAAAGCAATTATACTCTGATTAAAATGTTTCTTTAAAAAGAAGAAAAGCATGTATTATGTATCTATTCCATGACACAGTTCTCCAGAGATAGGATTAACACATCTGTAAGGTAGCAAATTGTATCTTTGAACAAACTAGAGGGAAACAAGTTGATTCACCGTTTCACTACACAGGGCCTCAACTGCTCACATTTTTAAGAAAAAAACAAAAACTCGACAAAAGGTACAGAGATGCTGCTATGGATGGCTGCCTTGGGCCATTACTACTCCAAGAAACAGGTGGAATTGTCTACCCTCAGTCATTTTTTTAAAATGTGGACCATTTTTAAAGTCTTTCTTGAATTTATTACAATATTGCTGCTGTTTTTACATTTTGGATTTTTGGCTGAGGGACGTGAGATCTCAGCTCCCTGCAAGGGACTGAAACTGCGCCTCCTGCACTAGAAGGCAAAGTCCTAACCACAGGACCACCAGGGAAGTCCCGACCTTTAGTCATGTACTCGGTCGGACATAAGCATTGAAAATCAAGTTTCACAGCCACAGAGAGTATCAGCATGGGAAAATAAAAACATAAATCAAGCGATTAAAGCAAGCCCTGACCACCATCACCACGAGGACTCTCATCCTGGGCACTTAGGATGCACACTACACCTCCCCTTCTCCTCACTCACTTTTATTTGCAAGTAACTCTCTCTCAGTCTTGTTCAGTTATGTGATTCATTAATTCATTTTCCATAAAAAAAAGAAAAATACCTGTGATCCTGGAATCCCTGGTCTTCCACTTTCTCCCTTTTGACCCTTTAAAATTAAATAAATGTTATTTATTAGTTTACACATACATGATGCATTCACACATACAACACATACTATGTACTTTCCTGCTGTCTAGAACAAAGGTCACAAGAGCAGTGATGCAAATATGCAAAATGATGCAAGAGAAGAGAAAAAAAGAAGTGAGAGGAAAGTTAGCCTAACTAAATTGACAGAGACAAGGAACAAACTACTGACTTTAGGGAACATGTAAATAAAACATGTTAGACAGTTGAGGGTGTTCTGCGGTGTCCATGTTCACAGCATGAAAGTTGTTTAAAAATCTAGTGACTGTGGTCATTTTCTTAATTTCAATGGCATTATGTTTGGCGTGGATTATGCACATGTGAGGGCAAGAAGACCACTTTAAAGAAATTTTAAATTTAAAAGACATTTTACATTTACACTGTGAAAAATATTTTGAAAGAAGATCTTTAAATTGGGACAAATAAATAAAACTTAATAGAGATACAAACATATTTGTCCATTCAATTAATATTTTGTATAAGACATCCATCTTGTATAAGACATTGGGCCAGATCCTGAAATACCACTATTTCATCCCTGTGTTGAAAGGGTAATTAATATAGTCTAGTAAAACATACACCTAGATATACAATCAATTAAAGATCTAGTGACTGAAATTTTAAATCACTCCTGAATAGCAATTTTTCTCATTTACTTACATCCATGAATTCCCAGGGGCCCTATTTGCTGGCAGGACCCTGTAAGAGTGCCCCTGAGTTGCTTACTGTGTGGTGCAGAAGCTAAGCAAATTAATGTCTTAAATATGCAGTTAAATTCCAAACTTCAAAGTGGTTAAGATACTAAATCTTAACTGTTTTCAAAACAAAAACAAACTAATGTGACATGATAAAGGTATTAGCTGACCCTACAGTAGTAATCATATTGCCGTATATAAATGGCTCAAACCAATACCTTTTACACTTTCAACTTACACAACTTACACATTTCTTATGGTTGGGGGAAAGGGTGACTGGACTCAAGGAGACCAGTTAGAATGATGCTTCAGTCACCCAGGACCCATGACAAGAAACGACCAGGGTGGTAGATTTCAGAGAAGGGGCTTGATTCCAGTTTCATTGTCTGAAACACATTGAGGCTGTGACCCTAGCAGGTTTTTATCCTGAAGTTTTCTTTTATGCTTCCAGATATCCCCAAATTTTGAAAATTCTGGGAAATTTTGCAGTGTCTTTGTTTTTATGTGAAGCTTATTTTATGTAGCAAAATTCAGCCGCTATCGCTAAGCTTTGTAATTTTAAAAACATCGCTGAAATACTGTCTGTCCAGATTTATAATTTTGGTCGGAAAAATCTTATATATTTCTAGAACATGAAAGACTGAAAGGCTGACAGATGCAGTTTATTCCTGATCAGTATGTCACTGATTCAGCCAGCAGGGTCCTATTCATGGACCAGTGATCAGTTAAGGAAAAAGCTCTTCTAGAGCCACTTGGACTGAGGTGGAACTGTCCTCTCCTCTCAAAGCTGTAACACATTTCTTCTCTTCACCTTTTTTGCTAAGACACCCAAAACCAAATGTCCTTCTAAATCACCCTAGATTTCTTCAGCCTGATCTAATTTTTTGGTATAATTCTCCTTCTTTTTATTAGTTTGAATGTGCTTTATATGAAGAGTGAATAATGTCTTATCAAATTTATTTGTGCTATAAGTCATGTCAAATCATCTGGGAAACCAACACACCATAAAGTATATAAATGAACAGATATTACAAGAATAAAGCATGAAGTCATGATTTTATTGCAAGCCAAAAAAAAGCCAGTAACATACCTGAATACCCCTGTCACCTTGATTTCCTTTGTCCCCCTGCAAAAAGGCAGTTTTATATGTAGCATAATATAATATATTCTGTAGCCTTCCAAATAAACATGTTTTTCTCCAGCAAAGAAAAATACATGGTCTCATGCAAATTCCACAAGTGCCTTATATACAGAAGCTAACATAATATTTGGGAAGAGAGTAAAACCACATTATGTCAAAGTGATGTTCTAAATGAATACTTCTTGTGCTCTTATATTCAAAAGAAAGTTTACTACAATTTCTTTGTTATAAGGAAGAAGAAAACTTTTCCATATTGATGACAATCTGAGGTTAAACAAAGAGAAGACGACAAATTTTGTTTTATGAAATCAAACTGAAAAGTCTTCTTACTATTCAGCTAACAGTAGCCACAGATTTATAAGAAACAATGAAATTAAACAATGTTGAAATGGTATTTTAGAAAATATGTGCTTCAAAAATTAACTTTTGGGGGAAAAGTCATATATCATAATATTGTTTCCTGGAGTTTCTCAGCCAGGAGAGATGCTTGAAACCAACTAGTTCAATGTCTTTGCTCTTATAATGAACACACAGATCAGGAAAGGTAAGCATTTGCCCAAAGTTGAACTTGGACCATGCTATTCAAACATAGAATTTTGTGCTTACAGCAAATAAAACACAGGTTTTCTTTTGACTGGCAAGTTTCTGAACAAGGAAATTCTCTAAGTCCAAACATATATTCATATAGATTTAGTAAGTAAATACTATAGTCAATAGTATTAAGTAAATGTTATCCACGAAGAATCCAACACTTAATCTCTGCTGTGTGGACCATCCCTGTGTCAACAAGTGCTGCCCGCCGCTCATCAGAGCAAAAAGGATCGCTCTGGGTACAATAACCGAGAGCCCGAGCAGGTAACACATGAGGGATAGAAAAAATGAAATGATACAAAACTGAAACAGCAAGGGATTCAAAGATGGAGACATAAGAATTTGTACCCTTTACAGAAGAAAATTGGTACAGTCACTTTTAACCTGAATCTTCAGATACTAACTCAGGGCTGTGGACTTCTCTGACAGACAGCCAGTTAAGTTCTTGCTCAAACCCTTAGAGCCAACAATAATATTTACACAGATACAACTCAGAACACTTTTATTTAATGGGATAGATAGAGAACCCAACATAATACTCTCTTATCTGCCCAAAATATTTTATGTGAATATATAAGCCTTATATTTTAAACTCAAATTAATTTTAGATGAATTATTATGAAATATAATTGTTTCAGAGACAAGAATGTCATGGTCAAGTATTTTGGTTGTAATTTTTATCATTTCTGACTTTTGCTTCAGTTTGGGAAAGATAGTCATACTTTGGTTAAGAGTGGATCAAGTTGAATCCTTTAGTAACCCAAAAGGGTTAGTATTTAAATTTACACTGGATCTGTTTCTGTGACTTTTACCCTTTTTTGTTATTGTTAGCATATATAATGGCCTGCCTGAGGGAGGTAACCTGAGCAACCCGTGAAGGACTGTCGGGAAGTGAAACTACCACATCCCCCTGCCTGAGCCTTGCAATTCTATAGGACACTTGCAAGGACTGAGTAGTCTTTTTCCTTTGTTTCCTCACCTCCCCCAATCTCTGGTTCCTAAGAGAACCTGGCAACCAGGCCCTGATAAGAAGGTTATTTTGGGGCACTAGCCTATGGCTTCCTGGTCAGCTGGCTTCCCGATTAAAGTCTCTTCCTTGCCCCAAAACTCGCCTCTAGGATTTATTGACTAGTCATGTGGAGAGCAGAGCGAGCTTGGACTCGGTCAGACTTTCCCTAAAAAATTCTTGACTCGCCTGGATTGACTACTGAACAATATGAATTTACAGGATATTACTTAACTGTTTGTTTTCTGATCTATCTTTTCCAAGGTCCTCACACAGGAGACGGTACCCATGCAGGCACATGAAAGAGGCCACAGCTCTTAGCATGGGGTTGAACACATTATATATGCACCAAGTACGTAGGTCATCTCACCACTGAATGCATCATCGGTCCTCCTATGCTACTTGCCCAAAAGAAAAACCATGTTCACAGCTGATTAACACTGAATTATGTATCCTAAAAATCATACCTTTTTCCCTTGAATTCCAGGTAAACCCAGGTATCCTGGTTCTCCTGGGGGACCCACCGCTCCTGGTTCTCCCTAAATAACACAGAAATCACATGAACATCGCAGACACACTGCTTGTGAACAGCCCCACTGCTTGTATCTCTACATTCATCTCAAACTTAAAACTGATAGTCAAAAACTTTATTAACATTCAGAGATATTATTACAGAACTAGCAAAGAATGAAAAGTCCATGGATGTCCTAATAAACTTTTTTATGCTTCCTCCTATCTTTTCCAGTTAAGAAATTCTGAGAGCATATCATATTTGAAAGCTTCATAAATATTTGGTATTTTTCTTATATTTATAACTTCAACAATAAAAAATTAAGCTGTGAAAATAATAAACATGGGTATCTCTCTTTGCATTTACTAATATTTCTCTTCATCCTTGAAATTGCTTTCTCTCATAAATCCTCCTTTAAAAAATTTATTGTTACAAAACTGGTAATAAAAAGAAGCAATAAAATTATTAAAAATTTCATTACCCAATATTTTTATTTGGTTATATATTTTCCCTCTACCTCTCACAAACGTATAGGAAACTTGGTTACTAAAATGTGCTAGGTATGCATAATTTTATAATACATTTTTTACTTCAAAATATATTAATATTGAAAATTTTAATATACCATTATGTTTTAAATTTTTTAAAATTATAGAACATCATTCAATTGTATTGATTTATCATATTTAATAAAATTTCTACTGCTAAACACTCATTTTCACCATTTTTATAAACAATATTGGGGTGAACATTCTTATCATTAAATATATACATTTACGATTTTTACTTTATATATCTGGAATAGTATTTTCTTAGACATAAATTCTTGAGCTGTTTTCAGAGCAAAGAATATTCTGTGAGTTATCTTAGCTGAATTTTCTATTTCCTATCATGTCATAGATATTATTTCCTTTCTTTTAAATGCCTTAAATAAGAAAGACTTACAATGTGAAAGTATATAATGATGATGTCTCAACAACATTTAGGTTAAAATTTTAAGAGACAGGATGTACTCTCAAACATGTTTCATGGTGTTTTGGTTTTGCTTTGTTTGTTTTACCACTAGTCCTAAACTCTTGTCACATTAACTAAAAATGACTCTCTTTTGTGGAAACTAAGTTCTGTTCTCTTTGCTCACTGTGAGTTGTTGAATATGACTCTAGATTTTTAAAGGCTAGAAAAGAATTTAAAATGACTGACATCAACTGTTTGGTTTGGAGGAAACTGGTAAGGCATTTGTGACTCCCAAACTGAAAATAAAGTCCCATCAATAATCAACCAAGGATCAGAACCACCCTGGGAGATGCACACACACACTCTCATGGTCAGCCACAGAAGAGAGTGATGTTCTCTGGACCAGAGAGGATAGTCACATTAGCAACCAACTTTTCCCAATTCTAGAAAACCCAAGGTACATGCCATGCCTTTATTACCCAAACTATGATAAAATATCCAAAACACAGAAATGAAATTAGCCCACATTCACCACTGACTTTCAGGTACCTTAATTTTATGCTAATAGGTCATCCTTCATTTCATATATCTTTTCTTAATACAACTGTTAATCTCACCAAAAAAATGAGAGGACTGCATACTTCGAAAACATTTCCAAATGCATCAAAACCCAATGAATTACCTTGAGCCCAGAAGCCCCAGGCAGCCCTTGAAGTCCAGGTTCACCTTTATTTCCCTGTCAATGCATCAAAATCATTTAAAATTTTGAATTTAGTCACCATATATATATTTAGTCACCAGACATTTAAAGGAACATATTTTAAACAATTTTTATACAGTTTCAACTTTCCAATTGTTTGAAAAATAGAATCTATATGTTAGGCCTTCTTATTAAAAAAAAAAAAAAAACTATTTTAAGCAAGGAAGTGAGTCTGCATATTTATAAAGTCTTCAATGAGCCTGTTTGAAGCTGGTAGCTCTAAGTAAAAAAAATCTTTAGGGACCAGCCCTGATCAGCTAGGTCTGTGTTGGCAGAGGCCAGACCCATGTATCTTAATAGCATCCTCTAGGCTGGAAATCATCCTTCCCTGTTTCACTTTCTCTGTAGAGCTCATTTTCAGTATGTAACTTAAGGAAAGAATATTAGCCTCAAATGCACTTTTGAGTGGCTTTTGGAAGAAACATGAATCAGATAACATTTAGTTTGCATGCTTTTTTAGAATTCCAGTACAGTCCTTGCTAACAGACACTTGGAAAGCAAGACCAACTTACTAGAGCAAAGCATGTAAGAAAGGAAGACAGGATTGGTTGCAGGTGTAGTGACCAGTAAAGGGAACCACCTTCACTCTCAGCTCATGTTGAGAACCACATGAACTTAATATTTGCACTTAATTAAAGCATTTGTCACATTAATAGCATGATTATACCATAGCATCAAGGTTTCTTAAAATTTCTAATTTTACAAACGCTTATGTTGAAACTCACAGGGGTGACAGGACTGGCTGAAAGCTACATGACTTGATTATGTTAATGCACTTTGATGTCATTTAGAGAATATTTTATAAAACTGGAATCTGGTATGGTAAAAAAGACTTACGTGTGGCTCAACACCTATTCTAAAAAGAAATATTATAGTTGACATTGGAAGTTCTCTAAAGATCTACACAGGGTCTCAGCATCATACCGGACTTGCTTGCAACAGCTTTATTATCCTACTCTTGACCTTATATCCGTTGATATTGTAGGCATTGTTCCCAAATATATTAGTTGATAAAACCAGAGAGATATGGTAATCAGGGACTGGTTTTGTGGAAGACAAGGTTTCCACAGACTGGGCAGGGGATGGTCCAGGCAGTAACACAAATGATGTGGAGTGCTGGGGAGCAGCAGATGAAGCTTCACTGCTCCCCCACCCCTCACCTCTTGCTATGTGGCCCAGTTCCTAACAGGCTGGTACCTAGGCCCAGAGGTTGGAGACTCCTGATACAGAGGCAGGTAAGCTATGACCTGCAGGCTAAGTCAGCCCAATGCCTGTTTTTATAAATAAAGTTGTGCAGAAACGTGAGTACACCCACACAGTGGCTGCTTCTACATTCTAAGAGCAGGGCTGAGTGACTGCATCAGAAGCTATATGGCCCTCAAAGACCAAAACATGTCCTGTCTGGTGCTTGGCAGAAAAACATTCTAAGACCTGAGCTAATACACTGCATAAAAAGAAGGTCAAATATTTCACCAAAAAGATTACATTTTAGAGGTATAATTTTAACATCTTGAGTCTATTTGAAACAAAATATGTTCAAAAATAGATGCTAAAAATCTATTTTAACATCTTGAATCTATTTTTAAAATTGTACAAGATGAGGGAAATCAAACTTCATAGTAATTTATGTAAAAACAAACTAGGATGTTAGAATCACTTGACTTGCCAGCCGTATCAGCAGACCTGCCCAAGGGGTGGATGCCACAAATACATTGCTCTAAAATCTTTTATGGAAAGTCCAACAGATATAATTGATCTCCAGCTCAGTGTGAGCCAATGATGGGAAGTGGCTAATTTTAAAAAGCTGATAAAATCTTAGGCTGCAATTCTTAACAATTAGAGCATCCAGAATTAAGGGAGAGTCCATTGTATCCCAGTTATTTAAGGAGCATACAAATACTCTACTTTCCTTACAAAATGACCTTGAGAAATGATGGAGAAGGTTCATTTGGCAGGGACACAATTTAGTACTCTGGGACCCACAATGTTCCAAGGACCCTCAGAGTTCACCCCTGGTAATCAGGCAGCTACTTTTCCTGACTCACTGGGCTCCCACGACATTTTATCCTATCTCTTTCTCTAGGTACTTTAGAAATTAAAAGTAGAATAGATTAGGCCATACAACTCATGTTGTATGCCAGGATCTATTTCCCTGGTCTTGTTCAAGGACGAATGCTCTCAAAAGAGCAGATTCCATCACTTTCTTTCAGAAAGCTATCCTAGAATCTACTCATTAAATAGTCAAAAATAGTTTCTTAAGTCAAGCCAGAAAGTACCCAATCTGATCTTCTAATAAATAAAAAAAAAAAGAAAGAAAGAAAGAAAAGAAATTCTCTTAGCACCTGACTCAGTACACCTAGAAAATGGCTGAACCATGGAACTCAAAGAATTTCAGTTCTAACTTAAAACCAGCATCACCTGAAATCTCAATATATTTGTCAAGCTTGCCTTACTCTTTTTAAAAGTGGAAGTTAAGAAATATGCCAACTTACACCCAGTCCTCAGGGAGGAAACGCATAATACAACTCATTATCAGGCATTTTACAAATAAAAATTCCACATATATTTCACAAAATAAAATACCAAAGAAGGGCTTGGAAGTTGGTAAAGTTCCCTCCCTCATCACTACGGATACTCTAGACAGTGGCTTGAGCTCTGGGTTCCTTAGAATTCGGGTGCTCCTCAGTGCGCAGGGCTACCCGTGCGGACAGAGCGCTGTCACGAGGCTCCAGGACTCTTTCCGGCTTAAACTAGGGCTGCTTCATATCACTGTGCTTTATGTGCTTCGTTTTCACCTAAGACTTCATTCCTTCAAGTGCTTGTTTATAGATTCACACCACATTCAAAATAATACCAGTGTAGTGAAAACTCTGACTGAAGTACATCAATGGTTATCCTGCACAGTCCTCGGTCTTATTAAATTCATTTTCTTTACCTTAGATCCTGGGGCTCCAGGCTGACCTGGTGAACCATCGCTTCCCATCAAACCCTACATTTTAAGTGGGAATTGCAAGAGCAATTTAGAGAAGAATATTAAACAGCAGTGGATCAATTTTCAAGTTATACAGCCCCATAATAATTAATCCACTAAAGTATAATGAACATACGGGAAACTTCCCTTCACACAACCAAATAAAGGAGAATAAAGAATCAAGTTATGCAAGATAACATGAAGGCCAGCAAAGCCCTTATAACTGGTTGCATCACCTACCAATAGCAAAAATTACTGGAAAGCTAGTAAAAAACAACTGTAAAGAAAAGTTTATTTTTCCAACACTCTCACTTTCTTCCTTTTCTCATGATAATCAACATTTAAATTTCTTCCTAGATATTATTTTGGTCAATTTTACTTAAATTTTTTATTTTCTTGAATAATGTTTTTAAAGTGTTAAAATCTAATAAATTCTCTGAATATAATAATTTGTAGGTTACAAATGGCCATATTTTTTATTAATCATATGATTCAAAATAAAACATTAAATAACTACTCTAGCAACAAGGAAATAATTTAATTTAGATTCAATTTAAATACTATTATATATATTAAAAACATTTGCTTTCTCTTTATCATAGCAAGGAAAATGTGATAAGCAAAAATATTCAGTTAGCATTATCAGAAAACAGAATCTCAATATAGTCACACTGAAAATACCATTTCATCACTACTATGCTTTGCTATCAATTTAGACTGTTATCACAACTATAAAATATAAAATATACTACTCATAGTGTAGTGTTTCAAATACTAGAAATATTAAATATACTTACTTTTTAAGTTCAGTGAAGTTCTATACAATACTTTCATTTTCTGGAGACTAACTTAAATACTGATAAATAATTAAGTTTACTATTTCAATGAAAAAATAATTTGGTCATGATGATGGAGGTAGAGGAAGAATATTCCATTCAAGTCTTTCACCAAAATTTTATCAAATCTTTTCACAAGGTAAATATCTGCTTTTTAAACTTAAATAATTAAATGAAAAGTCAGAAACTATCAGATATTTTTTACTCAAAGAAAAAGCTGTTACAGCAATTTGATTCATAGGTTAAAATCCACATCACTTTTAGTAATAACTTTCAGAAATTTTTTATGGAGTCTTATATACCATAGGATTTTCATAACTTTTAGTAGCAAACTCATATGTCCCTTTACTCCCAAAACTTCCAAAATTATTTTCTCATTAATTCAGGATCTTCCTATACTACCTGTTCTGAATGTATTCTTTCTCATTTGTATAAGTAAATTTGTAAATTATCTAAAAAATAAAAAAGAACCTTTATTTTTAGACCTTTTCGTGGTGCTCAGTTTTTTTGTTTTTATTTTTTTAAATAAAGAGCTGGAGTATTTGTTTTCTGGTTTAGCTACAGTAAGAGTTCTTGATCTTTTCTTGGATAGCCAACTTTTTCAGAAGCTGAAGAAGTCTATTCTCCTCTATAAAAATGGACAAAATCTTTCTCATACAAATGGACTGGCAGTTGTGGAGCCTGTGCATCTCGTGGCTGAACACCTGCATTGTGTGAGGTTCAGAATGAGAACTCTCGGTACATAGCAACACTATTTCAACACCCCAAAGAATGATACTAACGTACAGGTATTCCCGGAGCGCCTTTCTTCCCTAGAGGTCCTGGAGGCCCAGTGTCTCCCTAAAAATCAAATACAGATAAAGTTTAAAATTGCAAATTACCAATTCATCATTAGGAATTTCCTAGCAAAGCATTCTGGAGAAGGAAATGGGAACCTACTCTAGGATTCTTGCCTGGAAAATTCCATGGACAGAGGAGCCTGACAGGCTACAGTCCCTGGTGTCACAGAGTTGGACATGACTGAGCAAATCACAGCACTTAGATTTCAACTTTGGGGATTGTGGTTGACCTTACGCTCCAAGAGATTCTCTGAATCAAGAACAAAAGCCCTCATCCTCTTTGAGAGAGTGCTGGCCTTATGAGAAGTAGGGGAAGTCTTCAAAGATCCTTTATTTTAATAAAATATACTCTGGATTACAACTATAATTATGAAGATTTGGAACTGTGCAGAAACCTCATCAGAGATAGAGATGCAGGAAACCAGAGGGCTGGGGGTGTGGAGGATACATGCTCAGCTTTTAGGAAACCGAACACTGGGCAGCCACGGGGAGAGGGCAGGAGTCTTTAACACCTACAAAGGCTTAAGACTCTCAAAGTGGGCTGAGGAGGTGCACAGGCTTGCCAGCAGGAGGCAGCTAGGCTCCCCAAGCCTCAGCTAGGCTGACAGGATGCCTGCCAGCTAGGATGAAGCAATGAGCTCAGAATCAACAATCAAGACAAGGGAAGCAGAAAACCACAAGACAAGAGAATCAAGAGAAATAACAATGAACTGCAGATGTTAGAAACTGAATTCAGAGCTGTTCTCTGAAATCTTTACAAATGAAAGAATGGAATCATCAGACGATTAGAACTGAAAACAGAATAAGTGGCTATCAAGAATAAAAAGACTCTATTAGCACAGAGAACTATATTTAATATTTCCCTGGTGGCTCAGCTGGTAAAGAATCTGCCTGCAATGTGGGAGACCTGGGTTTGATCCCTGGGTTGGGAAGATCCCCTGGAGACGGGAACTGCTACCCACTCCAGTGTTCTGGCCTGGAGAATTCCATGGACTGTATAGTCCATGGGGTCGCAAAGAGTTGGACACAACTGAGCGACTTTCGCATCACATAAGGAAAAAGAATCCAAAAAGTCATTCAGTTATATATATATATATATATATATATAAAACTGAATGACTTTGTTGTATATCTGAAACTAATACAACACTGTAAATCAGCTGTACTTCAAGAAAAAAGAGTAAAAAAAATCATTAAAATTTGAAGTTCTAAAATGAAAAATATGATTTCTTATATTTTTGTATCAACTGATGGTTTAAACAGCAGGTTAGACACAGTAAAGGAAGAATAAATAGAAAATAAACTGGAAAACATAACCGAAACATTAACCAGAATTTAAGGATCAAGGATACGAAAGTAAGCAATTTAGAGATGGAGAGGACAAAGTTAGAAGGAATGACATATGTCTAACTAGATTTTCTAGAAAAAGGGAAAAGTGGAGAATGAAGAGAAGTAATGTGGAGATTAACAGCCCACATCATTCAGACCTAATAGAAATACCTCAGAGAGACAGCAAGGAAACTGAATTCCCACCAAGATGAATATAGGCAAATCCATATCGAGACACACTGCACTGAGCTTTAAGAACACTAAAAACAAATAAAATACCTTAAAGAATGCCAAAAGAAGGGACAGATCACTTGCAAAAGAATGATGATTAGAACAAGAGCAGATTTTTCATAGTTAACCATGGAAGCCAGGAAATGATAGTAGAAAAACTTCAATATATCAAGAGGAAATAATCATTAACCTTGAATTGTATACCCTACAAAAATCCTTTCTCAAACACAAGAGTAAAATAAGTGAAGTGAAGTGAAGTCACTCAGTTGTGTCCGACTCTTTGCCACACCATGGACTGTAGCCTACCAGGCTCCTCTGTCCATGGAATTTTCCAGGCAAGTATACTGGAGTGCGCTGCCATTTCCCTCTCCAGGGGATCTTCCCAACCCAGGGATCAAACCCAGGTCTCTTGCATTGTAGGCAGATGCTTTTACCATCTGAACCACCAGGGAAGTGATTACATAAAAACTGAACATTTACAGTCAAGATATTTGTACTAAAGGAATTTCTAAAGATATAGTTCAGGAAATAGAAAACTTTCCCTGAAAGGATGGTCTAAAAGAACAAGATAGAAAGTAACCAAGTAACATGGAAAGCATGTGTGTAAATTCAAATTTATACTACCTGTATAAAACAACAAAAACAAATTGTAAGGTCAAAATAATAGCTTCCAAAATTATATCATATTTGAAACATTAACTATTGCCATAAACATGACAAAATATATTCTATGTGAAGAGACATCACCACTTTACCCTTTTCATAAA
Source organism: Muntiacus reevesi (assembly GCF_963930625.1). Lineage (NCBI taxonomy): Eukaryota > Metazoa > Chordata > Mammalia > Artiodactyla > Cervidae > Muntiacus > Muntiacus reevesi. Next base: position 6,513,277 of record NC_089268.1, on the reverse strand, counting down.
CAGATCCCAGGACCAAATCTTTCAACTTTCAGTCGTACTTACTTTTTGTCCCATTAATCCTTGGTTTCCAGGAAATCCTGGGATTCCCTGATAAGAAATAGAGTAGATTTTTAATTTAAGAAATTTAGTCAGTATCATTAAAGAAGAATAGGCCAAAATGGGAGTTTTAACTTGCAAATGATGCAAATCATCAAGCATAGCTATTGACAGCATGAAACTGCTATTTATAGGAATTAAATTTTGGAAAAGAAAAAATTTATGGGATTTAATATTATATGAACATGTACTGATATTTATAGTTTTAAATACAGACTCAAGAAAAGAAATTATGAGGATATTAACCTTGGCTCTTCTTTCAGAGCAACGTAAGTGATAAAATAAGGATATTTTACTTGAACACCTTCTTACTTTACTTATAATGATTAATGCAAAAAGACTGTCAAATCACAGGAGCTAAAATTAAACAAAACAGGTCCAAAGGCCCTCACAGTTTCTCAACCATAGCTAAAAACTAATGAAACTAAATAATTTCCTTCAAACTGAGCCTTGAAAGACCCAGGAACTTAACTCCTTATGTAAGATACAGCTATCTTTCTCCTGATGACTTCCTTGCTGAGAAAATTGTGGCGCATATGCAGACCAGTTTGTGGAGAGACACAAAGAGAGAAAGAAAGATAATTCATTCACCTGGTTCAACCCAAATGTACAAGTTCTCTAGCAATATTCAGAGAAAATTAATGCTAATTGTCTAACTTTAATAATAATGTGAGCACATTTATTAATAGGAAAGTAGTTCTATCATCATTTGACATATTTACCAAAATGATCATTTATCACACATATTTATTGAACAGTGATGGTACCAATCAATATTTATTTCTTCCTAGCCCCTTTCTGTTTTCCTAGCTCCTTTTTTGATGACACTTCAATTGAACAAATGAATAACATTTGTTTTTATGCATATGTATTGACTCTGGCAGAAGAAGGAATTTGGAAGATAGGGAAATTGAGCACCATCAGTATTTCTCTGAAACCCTCTGCATCCTCAAGGCTTTCAAAAAACAGCAGTGGTCCTCCATAAATCAGGACAATGAAATCAAGTATTTTCTACTGCAGGGAGAGTCTGCCATTGTTTTGATGTTCACATCTTGACTCTTAACATTTGTCCGTGTGGTAGCCACAATTATGGTGCAAGATACAGCACACAGTTCTAGTTTTAAAACCCAAACTTAAATTCCATAAAGTGGAATTCAGTTTGATTCTATTTGGCTCAATTCAGTTCACACTTTGCGGAGAACAAAAGTTGTATGAGAGCGACGACCATCAACAAGGGGCTCACACACCAGTTGAAAACACAAGTCTTTATAAACATACTAACTAGAAAATAAATAAAACAATATAAAAATTCAAAGTAACATTATAATACATGAGCACAGTATGCCCATTAGCACTTTAAAGAGAAATCAAAAGTAAATAATTGAGTGATGATTATAAAGGAAATAGAGTGACGTGAACTGTATGCTTGTAAGGCAGAAAATGCACACTCTCAAAGCAGTCAGTTAAAGTCCACTTCATGTTTCATGAATAGAACCATGTTTCAGCATGAAACCATCCAGAACCAAATCCAACTCAAATACACACTCACACAAATTCAGTAAAATGATAAAGGTTTGAATTTAAATAAAATTCAAATAAAATCTGTCTGTAAACTCCTACCAGAGGCAAGGTGGACTTACATAGTTCTACAGCGGTGTCAGTGCTGTGTTGTTTGGCCCCAAGAATTCCTAACGAGATCCTACAATTGCCCTGATACCATCAGACCTGAGAAGCTGAATTTTGTGCTGCATAGAAACTGTTATTACTTAAGGTTTCATCCCTGTTCAAATCTCTATGCTCTTACACAATCTGTATTAGTAGTTATTAGTTACTCCTGTCTCAGCAGCCAACCCCATTGTCAGCAAGGCCACATTTTCACTCTGAAGGAAAAACAAAACTATGCCCAAACATCCCTGAGCAGCACCCAGGCATCACCTCCTACAAGGTCTTAAGAGCCCCCATTCCACCCATTTCAGTCCCTGGATTTAATACCTTTGATCTGAATAATTCTAGTACTAAGCATGGTCTACATTAGGACATACCCACAAATCTTACATTATTTCAACATATCCAATATCTAATATTGAGTGTATTTGGGGGGATTTCAGATTAAGAAAAATAGATTCGTTTTCCTATTGCCTGTCTTCATAAATTAGTCAAACATGAAGACATTCAGTCAAAGATATGAAAAGAAGTCATAATATCTTCTAGTTCAACTGTATCAAGAATTACTAAATACTTCATAAATACCAAGCAAAACACATAATACTATATAATATTAAAAATAAAATGTAAAACAATTAATAAAAGCAATTCTTAGCAAAACTAATATAATACCACAAGCATGCAGAGAATAAAAAACTGTTGAGAGAGAGGTTCATGAGAACTGAAATCACTCAGAGTTGTATTAATTAATAAAATTCTCCTAGACAATATTTTCCTGGGTCTCCCAATACATTCACTGAAATCGACTAAAGTTTGCCAATTTCACATTAGAAATATTATTCAAAACCACTTGAGTGTTACCAGTTTGTTGATTCAAAAGTATTTAGTAACAATTACTTCATAGGGTAAATGTTTTTCCAAGCAAACTATTTTATATTTCGTATTCAGCCTGTGTGGTTTTGGGTTCAGGCTACTGTGAACATGTATAAGTAAAACAGAAGCAAGAATTTTATTTGGTGAGAATAAAGGAACATGTTTCTTCCAGTTCTATGATTTTAGTTTGGGCTTGAAGAAGAGCAGAAAATCAAATGGAAAATCCTGTGTAATGCTGTGGTGAAAGAATGCTGACATGAAAAAATGTTCTAGAAGCTTCTTTGTAACCATTAAACCATTATTGTATAACAAAAAAGTCATTAAAAATAGAAATGCATGGTTTAGAATAAAGGGTTTGGCGCCTATTTCCTAGAGACCACTTCATAATGAAGGAAATATGTCCATGATGCATTACTTAGAAAAGACAAGATATCACTTTATACTTTTCCACATGCAATGGAATATTTAACTCCTGAAGTTAGAGCATCTTGGGTCAACTCTAACTCGATTGGGTGCATTGCAAATGGTATGGTTGTTGACTTTTGGATCAAATCTGCTGTTAAGTAATGCAATAATTTCAATGTATAAAAACAAATCTAAACAACTAGTGGAATTTTTAAATCAAAAATTTCAACCTTTCTACAGAATTTTACAGATATTTATTATCATACAGTTATCAAAATATTAGAAGTATATAAAGTTTTCTTCTATTATATCAAGAAGTTATTTGCTCATTCCTAAAAATGCAATGAATACAAAACACATGTGTTGACAGTATCATGCTTATTAGCTACAGACATTATAAATGATTATTAATAAAGGCCAGAATAGAAGCAGTTGAAAGTCTGGACTCTGAATCAGTCAGCCCTTCATATGATACTGATTGACTCCAGGCCAGATATTTAAATTAGAATCTCAGTGTCCCCATCTTATACCTGAAGAAAAATAACAGAACTTAGCTCTATGGTTGATATATTATGTCAGTGAGTTCTCACCAGCACTTTGCTCGAGCTTTCTCGGTGGCTCAGATGGTAAAGAATCTGCTTTGCAATGTGGGAGACCTGGGTTCGATCCTTGGGTCAGGAAGCTCCCTTGGAGGAGGAAATGGCAACCCACTCCAGTACTCTTGCCTGGAGAATCCCCATGAACAGAGGAGCCTGGGGGGCTACAGTCTATGGGGTCATAGAGTCAGACTTGACTGAGCAACTAAGCTCGCGCACACAGCTCAGTGCTGGGACCAAAATAAATTTTCATGACTTTTCAGAGCTCATTCCTGAAAGTCGCAAAATAAATGAAGTCAATTATTTTCCAAGACTCAATTTTTGTTTTCTTTCATTTTGAGGACTTTTTTCCCTCTGTCTTTCTTCTTTTTTTAACATCTTTTCACCTTGCCTTCCTCTACCTCATTCCCCAAAGTTCAGTGCTCGAGAGGACTCTGGCAATTTAAGGCTTACCACTAGGGGGCACCAACAGGTTAGCATTGCCGCTCATTCACTAACCTTGCCTTTTCATGTTTGGCTGATTCTGACTGCAGAAAAATACTATAATGAGGTTCCAGATCAAGATGGAAGATTAGAACGATCCTGAGCTCATCCCCTCTCATGGACACACCAAATCACAACTGCATAGGGCACAACCAACTCTGAAAACAACCTGAAAACTAGCAAGACAGATTTTCTACAATTCAGGACAAAAGGAATTGGCTACACAGGGGCAGAGAAGCAATCTGGTTATAATTCTCATCCCCAGTGTGAAGACCCACCAGGGGGAGGGGTATCACAGCTGGAGAGGTGCCCCCTGAGGAGTGAGGGGTGTGAGCCCCACGTCAAGATTCACAGCCTGAGGCCCTACACTGGGAAGATGAGCTCCATAACCTTTGGCTTTGAAAACCAGTGGGGTTACATTCGCTCCAAGTCCCAGAACAGATGCGGCAGCTTGAAAAGCTCCTGGGTCAGATGAGAAGGAGATCCTTTGACTAATTTAGGTCAGGTGCTGGGGGGCAGGGATCTGGTGGAACTTCTCTGGGGTCAGAAGTGCTGGCAGGCATCATTCTTTTTCACTCTCCTTCTGCCTAGCTGACCTGGTACTTCTGTTATTCTCTATCAACCTAGCTAATACCACGCATCCCTTCCCCAGCATTCCCCAGAGGACCTGCCCTCGCTGCCTACTGTAAAGCGCCTCCCTCCCCATCCTACACAGCAGGCTGCCCCAGCACCCCTCCAAAGCAGCTCCTGATCCAGGGGGTCAACCCACACATGAGGGAACCTGCAGCCATCACAGCCCAGTCACAAAAGGAGGACACACGTGACCCACTCAGGAGATGCCCCGGGAGCAGCTGACTCCGGTGACCAGAGGGGTCTGTGCCACTCAGCTCCACAGGACATCTTGTACATAAGACTGTTCTTTCAAATCCGGGAGATGTAGCTATTATACCTAATACATAGAAAGAGACATACAGATTTAGGCAAAGTGAAGAGATGAAAGAATACCTCTGCCCTTCTGCATGAAAGAAAAAGACAAAAACCTCAGAAAAAGAACTAAATGAAATGGAGATAACAAATTTTCCAGATAAAGAGTTCAAAGTAATAGTCTCAGAGATGCTCATTGACCTCTGAAGACAAATGGCCTAACTCAGTGAGAACATCCATAAAGAGACAGAAAAAAAAATTTTTTTTAAAGCAACAGGAACTGAAGAATACTGAATATGAAATGAAATACAGACTGGAAGGAATCGACGACAGATTCGAGAATACAGAAAAATGGATCAGTGATCTGGAGGACACAGTAGTGGAAATCACCCAATAGGAGTAGAAAAAAGAAACCAAAAAAAGAAAAAAAATTGGATGGTTTAAGGGACGTCTGGGACAACAACAAGCATACCACCATTTACATTATAGGGGTTCTAGAAGGAGAAGACAGAGGAAAAACTGATAGAGAATATATTTTAAAAAAAATAATGCCTGAAAATTTCCCCAACCTAGTGAAGGAAATAAACATCCAAATCCAGGAAACAAAGAATCACAATCAAGATGAATCCAGTTGACATTATAATTAAAATGTCAAAAATTGAAAAGAGCATATTAAAAGCAGCAAGAGAAAAGCAAACAGTTACACACAAAGGGACTTTCATAAGACAAGACTCTCAGCTGATTTTACAACAGAAACTTTATAGGTCAGAAGGGACTGGTGCAAAGTACTGAAAGGAAAAAAATTACTATCAAAATACTCTACCCTGAGAGGTTAGCATTCAGAAATGAAGGAGAGATAGTTTCCAGACAAACGAAAGCTAAAAGAGTCCTTCACCACTAAACCAATCTTATAAGAAATGCTAAAGGGACTTCTTTAAATAGTTTAAAAAAAAAAGGTCATCACTAGAAATAAGAAAATTATGAAAAAAATCACTGTTGCAGGCAAGCATATAGTAAAGGTAATGGGTCAACCAACTAAAACCTAGTATGATGTTTAAAGACAAAAGCAGGGAAATCAGAATATCTAAAACAGTTAAGTGATACACAATATTAAAAGATGCAAAATATGATTCCATAAACATAAAACATGGTTGAGGGAATTAAAATATAGGACTTTTTGAGTGTCCTTCAACTTAAGCAAACATCAACTTAAAAATAGACTGCTATATACAGAGGTTATTATATATGAACCTCATGGTATGTACAAACCAAAAATCTATAAGAGATGAACAAAAAATGAGATATTTGAATAAAGAAAGCTATCACATCAAAAATGAAGAGACAAGAGAAGAAAATAAAAACAGAAAAGAACTAAAAAAAAAAAAAAAACCCAGAAACAATTAACCAAATGGCAGTATACCGAAGTATACTTATCAATAATTACTTTAAATGTAAATGAACTAAATGTGCCTATCAAAAGACACAGGTGACTGAATGGATTTGAAAAAAAGACCCATCTATCTGCGGCCCCCAAGAAACTCACTTTAGACCTAAAGACACATGGAGATTGACAGTGAAGGATGGGAAAAAAATCTCCATGCAAATAGAAACAGAGAAAGCTGGGGTACCAATACTGAAGACAGAAGTCTGTTAAAAAGACAAAGGAGGGCATCATATAATGGTAAAAGGATTGATCATATAAAAGAATGTAACACTTGCAACACCTTACACTCAAATTAGGAGCACCCAATCACATAGAATACAAGCTGGAATCAAGACTGCCGGGAGACATATCAATAACCTCAGATATGCAGATGACACCACTCTTATGGCAGAAAGTGAAGAAGAACTAAAGAGCCTCTTGATGAAAGTGAAAGAGGAGAGTGAAAAAGTTGGCTTAAAGCTCAACATTCAGAAAACAAAGATCATGACATCTGGTCCCATCACTTCATGGCAAATAGATGGGGAAACAGTGGATACAGTGGCTGACTTTGTTTTTCTGGGCTCCAAAGTCAACAGATAATGACTGCAGCCATGAAATTAAAAGACACTTACTCCTTGGAAGGAAAGTTATGACCAACCTAGACAACATATTACAAAGCAGAGACATTACTTTGCCAGCAAAGGTCCATCTGGTCAAGGCTATGGTTTTTCCAGTAGTCGTGTATGGATGTGAGATTTGGACTATAAAGAAAGCTGAGTGCCGAAGAATTGATTGTTTTGAACCGTGGTATTGGAGAAGACTCTTGAGAGTCCCTTAGACCGCAAGGAGATCCAACCAGTCCATCCTAAAGGAAATCAGTCCTTGGTGTCCATTGGAAGGACTGAGGCTGAAGCTGAAACTCCAATACTTTGGCCACCTCATGCAAAGAGCTGACTCATTGGAAAAGACCCTGATGCTGGGAAAGATTGAGGGCAGGAAGAGAAGGGGACGACAGAGGATGAGATGGTTGGATGACATCAGCAACTCGACGGACATGAGTTTGAGCAAGCTCCGGGAGATAGTGAAGGACAGGGAGGCCTGGCGTGCTGCAGTCCATAGGGTCACAAAGAGTCAGACACGACTGAGCGACTGAACAGCAGCAAATGGAGGCAAAACAATACGCTAGTAAACAACCAACGGTTTAACAAAGAAATCAAAGACGAAATCAAACCATAGTGAACAGACCACTCACTAGCAATGATATTGAATCAGTAATCCCAAAATCCTCAATAAACAAGAGTTCAGGACAAGAAGTCTTCACAGGTGAATTCTACCAACATTTGAAGAAGAGTTAATACCTATCATTCAGAAACTACTCCCAAAATACTGAAGAAAAACAAGTACTTCCAAACTCATTCTAGGAAGACAGCATTACCATGATACCAAAACCAGATAAAAACATTTAAGAAATGAAAATTATAGGCCAATATTTCAGATGAACATTGATGCAAAAATCCTCAGCAAAATATTATTATAATAGACTGAATTCAATAATACATTAAAAGGATCACACACCATGATCAGGTATGGTTTATCCCTGGGATGCAAGGATGTTTCAATATCTGTAAATCAATCAATGTGATACATCACATTAACAAAACAGATGATAAAGATCATGTGATGATCTCAATAGATGCAGGAAAAGTATTTGACAAAATCCAACATTTATTAATGATAAAAAGTCTCTGCAGAGTGGTGACAAAGGGAGCATACCTTAACATAAGAAAGGCCACATATGACAAACCCACAGCTAACATCACACTCAACAGTGGAAAGTATTCCTGCAAGATTAGGATTGAGACAAGGATGGCCATTCTCTACACTTTTTTTCAATATCATATTGAAAGTCCAATTAGATATGAGAAAGAGATAAAAGGCATCCAAATTGCAAAGGGAGAAGAAGAACAGTCACTATCTGCAAATGACTTACTATATATTGAAAACCAAAGTACCCACTGGGAAACAGTCAGGACTCATCAGTGAGGTCAATAAGGTTACAGGATATAAAATTACTACACTGTTACCCTTGAGGAACATAGACTTCAACTGCACGAGTCTGCTTAAATGAAGATTTTTTTAAAAATCAACAGTACAAGATCTGCAGTTGGCTGAATACAAGGATGTGGAATTCAGATATAGATACAAAGGAACCCAACATATGAAGGGCTGACTAAAAGTTACATGCAGGTTTTTGACTGCATGGAGTGTTAGTGCTCCTAATTTCCTAAATATTTAAGGATCAACTGTACAGAAATCTATTGCATTTCTTTACACTAATAATAATTAGTAGAAACAGAAATTAAGAAAACAATCCCATTTACAATATTGCATCAAAAATTAAAAAAAAAATACCTAGGAATAATTTTAACCAAGAAGTGAAAGACCTGTAATCCAAAAACTGTAAGACACCAGGGAAGAGATTGAAGATGACACAAATAAATGGGAAGATACACCGTGATCAGGGATTGAAAGAATTAATAATGTTAAAAATGTCCATATTACCCAAATAAATTTATAGAAACAATGCAATCTCTAAGAAAATTCCAAAGGGCATTTTTCATAGAACTGGAAGACATAATCCTAAAATTTATATGGAACCACAAAGGACCCCGAGTAGTCAAAGCAATCTTAAGGAGGAAGAAGAAAGCTGGAGATATCTTGTTTCCTGATTTCAAACTAGAAAGCTATAATATCCTAAACATTGCAGTTCAGTTCAGTTCAGTCACTCAGTTGTGTCTGACTCTTTGCGACCCCATGGACTGCAGCACACCAGGCTTCCCTGTCCATCACCAACTCCCGGAGCTTGCTCAAACTCGTGTCCATCAAGTTGGTGATGCCATCCAAGCATCTCATCTTCTGTTGTCCCCTTCTCCCCCTGCCTTCAATCTTTCCCAGCATCAGGGTCTTTTCCAATGAGTCAGCTCTTCACATCATGTGGACAAAGTATTGGAGTTTCAGGTTCAGCATCAGTCCTTCCAATGAAGAGTCAGGCCTGATTTCTTTTAGGATGGACTGGTTTGTTACTGGCACAAAAATAGACCCACAGGTCAATGGAACTGAATAGTCAGCCCAGAAACAAACACACACTTACACGATCAATTAATTTACAAATAAAAAGCCAAGAACATAGTGGAGGAAAAAGTCTCTTCAGTAATTGAGATGGGAAAACTGGACAGTTACATGCAAAATAATCAAACTGGAGCACTGTCTTACACCATAAACTCAAAATGGATTAAAGACTTAAAAGTAAGACCTGAAATCTTAAAACTCCTAGGAGAAATTTTTTGGATCTCTTTCCTCAAGCAAGAGCAACAAAACCAAAAATAAAGAAATGGGACTATATCAAACTAAAAAGCTTTCATACTGAAGGAAACCATAAACAAAATGAAAAGGTAACCTACTGGAGGGGAGAAGATATTTGTAAATTATGTATCTGATAGAAAGTTAATATCCAAAATATACAAAGAATTCATATAAGTCAACATCAAAAAATAATTAATCCAATTAAAAAATGGGTAGTGGATCTGAATAGGCATTTCTCCAAGAAAAGCATATAGATGGCCAAATACACATGAAAAGATGCTCAAGACAGCTAATCAGCAGGGAAATGCAAATTAAAATCACAATGAGATATCACTTCACACCTGTAAGTATGGCTATTAACAAATAGACAAAAAATAACAAGTACTGGTAAGGATGTAGAGGAAAGGGAATCCTTGTGCACTGCTGGTGGAATGTAAATTGCTACAGCCGCTACGGAAAATAGTATGGAGGTCCACCAAAAGTGAAGAATAGAATGACCGTGTGGTCCAACAATGCCACAGCTCTACCTCGGGGTATTTATTCAAAGTGAAAACACTAATCTGATAAGATGTATGCACCCGATGTTCACAGTAGCATTATTGACAACAGTCAAGATGTGGAAGAAACCTGAGTTCTCATCAGTAGATGAATTAACAAAGAAGCTGTGGTGTGTGTGTATATATATTTATATAAACATATATAGGGTGTATATATATATATATATATATGGTATATATATACAGTGTGTATAGATATATATATTTCACTTTATGCTAAAGTGAAATGTCAGAGAAAGATAAATATCAAGTGATTTCACTTATATGCAGAATTTGAAAAACAAAACAAATGAATAAACTAAACAAAACAGACAAAGACTCATAGATACTGAGAACAAAGTGGAAGGGATGAGGGGTGCTCAGAGGGGATGGGTGGGGTGCTGGGCAAAACAGGTGAAGGAATTAACAACAGACACAAACTTTCAATTGTAAGACAAATAAGCCACAGGGATGTGCAGATGTATTGTACAGCACAGGGAATATGGTATATAATATTGTAATAATTTGGCATGGGAACATGGTTACTAGACTTCCTGAGGTTATCAATTCATAATGAAAAGAAATGTCTAATTGTAATGTAGCATAGTGACATCATACACCTGAAAATACGGTAATATTCTATGTAAACTATACTTCGCTTTTAAAAAGGAAAAATACTATAATGACTGATTTTTTAAATATTTCAAGTATGTTTCATTACTATTTTTGAGAAAGAAATATGGCTAAAAGTTTTAAATATGTCTGCAGTGGAACTCTACAATGTTTTCCAATTTTTTTAAATTTCACACTAACTGAGAGATCATTACAAATGATGTACAAAAGATTATTTTGTGGTGAAATAATTCTGAAGAGAAGTAACTCACAATCATAGCTGCCAGACCTAAAAGAAACCAATATACAAGTACTTGCAGTAAATCCTTATAAGGAAATTATCAGTTTTATGACACCCTTTAAAACAGTTTTACTACTCCCTTTCATCTTTAAGGGGACAAAAAGTAATCTAAGAAACAAAGTTTGAATTTATTCTCCCTAGTCTACAGGCTAGGACTTACTTGGAGCTGTACTCAAAATAGACAAAGATAATTTCAATAGAAAATGCCTTGCAAATAATGTTGATCTACTCGTGTTTACATATAACAGAAAATACCACCAGTTTGTCATAATAAGCTACAGAATGAGACCAGAGCTATCATAGGAAGACTCTCTGGGAGAGCCCATGAAGTTGCTTCATGTTACTTACATTTTTCTTTTGCACCTAAAGTCATCTCTACATTTTCTTTTCTTCTTTTAAAATGTTTATTGACATACAGTTGATTTACAGTGTTGCATTAGTTTCAAGTGTACAGCTAGTGATTCAGTTATTTGGTAGTGGTGTTCAGTCGCTCAGTCATGTCTGACTCTTTCTGACCCTGTGGACTGCAGCATGCCAGGCTTCTCTGTCCTTCAGCATCTCCCAAAGCCTGCTCAAACCCACGTCCATTGAGTTGGTGATGCCATCCAACCATCTCATCCTCTGTCGTTCCCTTCTCCTCTTGCCTTCAATCTTTCCCAGCATCAGTTTCTTTTCTAATGAGTGAGTTCTTCACATCATGTGGCCAAAGTACTGGAGTTTCTCTTCAACATCAGTCCTTCCAATTAATATTCAGGTTTGATTTCTTTTAGAATAGACAGGTTTGATCTCCTTGCAGGCCAAGGAACTCTCAAGAGTCTTATCTAACACCACACTTCAAAAGCATCAATTCTTCGGTGCTCAGCCTTCTTTATGGTCCAACTGTCACATCCATATGACTACTGGGAAAATCACAGCTTTGACTAGATGGACCTTTGTTGGCAAAGTAATGGCTCTGCTTTTTAATATGCTCTCTAGGATGGTCATAGCTTTTCTTCCAAGGAGCAAGCGAATTTTAATTTCATGGCTGCAGTCACCATCTGCAGTGATTTCGGAGCCCAAAAAAATAAAGTCTGACATTGCTTCCATTGCTTATGCTTCTATTTGCCATGAAGTGATGGGACCGGATGCCATGATCTTAGATTTCTGAATGTTGACTTTTAAAGTCAGCTTTTTCACTCTCTTCTTTCACTTGCATCAAGAGGCTCTTTATTTCCTCTTCATTTTCTGTCATAGGGTGGTGTTATCTGCATATCTGAGGTTACTGATTTTTCTCCCAGCAATCTTGATTCCAGTTTGTGATTCATCCAGCCCAGAATTTCACATGATGTACTCTTCATATAAGTTAAATAAGCAGGGTGACAACATACAACCTTGACATACTCCTTTTCCTATTTGGAACCAGTCTCTTGTTCCATATCTGGTTCAAACTTGACCTGCATACAGGTTTCTCAGGAGGTCGGTAAGGTGGTCTGGTATTCCCATCTCTTTAAGAATGGTCCACAGTATTTTGTGATCCACACAGTCAACGGCTTTAGCGTCAATGAACCAGAAGTAGATGTTTATCTGGAATTCTCTTGCTTTGTCAATGATTCAACTGATGTTGGCAATTTGGTCTCTGGTTCCTCTGCCTTTTTAAAATCCAGCTTGAACATCTGGAAGTTCTCAGTTCATGTATGTTGAAACCTGGTTTGGAGAATTTTGAGCATTCTTTGCTAGCATGTGAGATGAGTGTAATTGTATGACAGTTTGAACATTCTTTGGCATTACCTTTTTTGGGATTGGAATGAAACTCACTTTTTCCAGTCCTGTGGCCACTGTTGAGTTTTCCAAATTTGCTGGAATACTGAGTGTAGCACTTTCACAGCATCATCTTTTAGGATTTGAGATAGCTCAGCTGAAATTCCATCACCTCTGCTAGTTTTGTTTGTAGTGATGCTTCCTAAGGCCCACTTGAGTTCACATTCCAGGATATCTGGCTGTAGGTGAGTGATCATACTGTTGTGGTTATCTGGGTCATTAAGATCTTTTCTGTATAGTTTTTCTGTGTATTCTTGCTACCTCTTCTTATTATCTTTTGCTTCTGTTAGGTTCATACTGTTTCTGTCCTTTATTGTGCTCATCTTTGCATGAATCTCTCTAATTTTTTTAAAGAGATCTCTAGTCTTTCGCATTCTATTTTTTTCCTCCATTTCTTTGTACTGATCTCTTAGGAAATCTTTCTTATCTCTCCTTGCTTTCTTTGGAATTCTGAAATCTAAGGGTATATCTTTCCTTTTCTCTTTTGCCTTTCACTTCTCTTCTTTTCTCAACTATTTGTAAGTTATACATGTAACATCCATTCTGTTTCAGATACTTTAGTTATACACATACATATATCCATTCTGTTTCAGATTATTTTCCCATATAGGTTATTACAGAGTACTGAGTACAGTTCTCTGTTATACAGTAGGTCCTTGCTAGTTATCTATGTTTTATATAGCAGTGTATATATGTTAATCCCAATATTCTATTTTTTTAATCCAAGAAGATATTCTCTCAAATTTTGCTGTTATTAAAGTATTGTTTTTCATGACAAGAAAAAAAAGAAAAATGCTTATCAAATTGAAATAATACACCTGATAACCCAGAGGGTGAACGGAAGAGGACAGAGAGATCCAGGGGCAAAAACTGTACTGCCATATCACAGGAAAGTCATGTAACTTTCTTGAACCCCCAAATCTGGGAAAGTAATCTATCCTTTGACATAAGTGAGTCAGAAGTGCTTTTTAATAGGCTCTCTAGGTTGGTCAAAACTTTCCTTCCAAGGAGTAAGCGTCTTTTCATTTCATTGCTACAGTCACCATCTGCAGTGATTTTGGAGCCCAAAAAACTAAAGTCTGACACTGTTTCTACTGTTTCCCCATCTATTTCCCATGAAGTGATGGGACCTGATGCCATGATCTTAGTTTTGTGAATGTTGAGCTTTAAGCCAACTTTTTCACTCTCCTCTTTCACTTTCATCAAGAGGCTCTTTAGTTCCTCTTCACTTTCTGCCATAAGAGTGGTGTCATTTGCATATCTGAGGTTATTGATATTTCTCCCGGCAATCTTGATTCCAGCTTGTGCTTCTTCCAGCCCAGCATTTCTCACAGTGTACTCTGCATATAAGTTACATAAGCAGGGTGACAACATGCAGCCTTGACATACTCCTTTCCCCATCTGGAACCAGTCTGTTGTTCCATGTCCAGTTCTAACTGTTGCTTCCTGACCTGCATATAAGTTTCTCAAGAGGCAGGTCAGGTGGTCTGGTATTCCCATCTCTTTCAGAATTTTCCACAGTTTATTGTGATCCACACAGTCAAAGGCTTTGGCATAGTCACATATGCTAGAAGTCACCAAACAAAAAAATATTTTAAAACACCAAATCAATGTGAAGCTAGTTTGATCAACAAAACAGATAGATTTTTAACCTTAGTTAATTTATATGGTTAAAAGAAAAAAAACACTTATTTGAAAATTGTATTAAATTTGCTATCTTCTATGTATATTATGGACTTCCCTGGTGGCTCAGATGATAAAGAGTCTACCCGAAATGCAGGAGACATAGGTTGAACCCTTGGGTTGGGAAGGAAATGGCAATGCATTCCAGTATTCTTGCCTGAGAGTTTCATGGATAGAGGAGCCTGGTGGTCTATAGTCCATGGGATTACAGTCAGACATGACTGAGCAACTTTCAAAAATGTGTTTTAATTACAATCATATTTTTGAAATATTGTGTATACTATTACATGTAACCAGTGCATACAATGCATATCTCCATCTTTCCTATTGAAACATAATGAGATGATTGATTAATTAACAGTCATTAATGGAAAAATCATCACCCTGGAGTAAGAGCTTCACACATGAATTTGGGTGGGCAGGAAACAAAATATCTAGTCCATAATGTAACCCAATAATATTCCATTGTATGGAAATACTACATTTTGCTTATCATTTCATTAGTTGGCAGGCACTTGAGTTGTTCCCACTTTTTGGTTATTATGAATAATGTTACTATGAACACTTGTACACAAGTTTTGTGTGGATGCATGCTTCCAGTATACCCATGTATCTTGGCTATACACCTAGGCATGGAATTGCTAGCTCATATAATAATTCTATGATTAACCATTTAAAGAACTGCCAATCTGATTTCTCAATGGCTGTACCATTATATATATATAAACATATTATTTATATGTATATATATATATATATATTTGTTGCTGTACCAGCAATATATTAGGACTCTGATTTCTCCAAATCTTCACCAATGCTTATTATTATCTGTCTTTCTTATTATAACCATCCATCTCAGTGGGTGTGAAGTAATATCTCATTGTGGTTTTGATTTGTATTTCCCGAATGACTAACGATGTTGAATGTGCTTTCTTGTGTTTATTGTCATTTTTCTTGTTTTTTGGCTTTTTTTTTTTTTAGTGTTTTTTTTCCTTCAAGTACAGTTGATCTGGAGTACAGCAAGGAGGTCCAAACAGTCCACCCTAAAGGAAATCAGTCCTGAATATTTATTGGAAGGACTGATGCTGAAGCTGAAACTCCAATACTTTGGCCACTTGATACAAAGACTGACTCACTGGAAAAGACCTTGATGCTGGGAAAGACTGAGGGAAGACGAGAAGACAGAGGATGAGATGGTTGGATGGCATCACCAACTCAATGAACATGAGTGTGAGGTCAAGTGGGCCTTAGGAATCCTCACAATGAACAAAGCTAGTGGAGATGATGGAAGTCCAGCTGAGTTATTTCAAATCCTAAAAGATGATGCTCTTATAGTGCTGCACTCAATATGTCAGCAAACTTGGAAAATTGAGCAGTGGCCATAGGCCTGGAAAAGGTCAGTTTTCATTTTAATCCCAAAGAAGAGCAATGTCAAAGAATGTTCAAACTACCACACAACTGCACTCATTTCACATTAGCAAGGTAATGCTCAAAATCCTTCAAGCTAGGCTTCAACAGTACATGAACTGAGGACTTCCAGATGTATAAGCTAAATTTAGTAAAGTCAGAAACCAGAGATCAAATCACCAACATCCACTGGATCATAGACAAAGCAAGAAAATTCCAGAAAAAAATCTGCTTCATTGATTATGTTAAAGCCTTATACTGTGTGGAAAATTCTTCAAGAGGTGGGAATATCAGACCACCTTACCTGCCTCCTGAGAAACTTGTGTGTCAGTCAAGAAGCAACAGTTAGAACGAGACATGAAACAACAGACTGATTCCAAATTGGACAAGGAGTACATCAAGGCTGTATATTGTCACCCAGCTTATTTAACTTATGTACAGATTATGTCATGTGAAATGCCAGGCTGAATGAAGCTCAAGCTGGAATCAAGATTGCCAGGAGAAATATCAATAACGTCAGATATGGAGATGACACCATTCTAATGGCAGAAAGTGAAGAGGAATTAAAGAGCCTCTTGAAGTTGAAAGAGGAGAGTGAAAAAGCTGACTTAAGACTCAACATTCACAAAACTAAGATCATGGCATCTGGTCCCATCACTTCATGGCAAATAGATTGGGGAAAATGGAAACAGTGACAGATTTCATTTTCTTGGGCCCCAAAAATCACTGTGGACACTGACTGCAGCCATGAAATTAAGAAACAACTCTCCTGAAAATTATTTCTGTTGGAGTATTTTTGATTTATGAAGTTCTACAAATTGAATTTTCATATGCCTCTCTGATTAAAAACTGCTGTAGATCATTCTCTCACCAATCTTTAACCTTTCATCAAAAAGAAAAAAAAAATCTTCATAGTCTCCCTTTCGTGATTAACTTCATTTGTCTTTAATGGCTTTTAACAGCCTTTGGCCACCTGATGTGAAGAGCTGACTCATTGGAAAAGACCCTGATGCTGGGAAAGATTGAGGGCAGGGGGAGAAGGGGCCAAAAGAGGATGAGATGGTTGGATGGCATCACAGACTCAGTGGACATGGGTTTGGGTGGACTCCGGGAGCTGGTGATGGACAGGCAGGCCTGGCGTGCTGCAGTCTGTGGGGTCACAAAGAGTTCGACATGACTGAGTGACTGGACTGAACACTCTATCCACAGAAGGATTTTGATAGACTCTTCTGTACAATTTATGTTTCTTGAGTGAATTTTCTGTTTTCCTAACTAGAGAATAAATGTTCCAACTAAAACCACGTGGTACAGTGTTGTACTTTCCATGATCGCCCAGCAAGTATTTGCACCTAACTACCCATCTCGCTAAGAGCTGTCAACAATTCTAAAGCTGTGCGTGTGTGCTCAGTCGCAGTCTTGTCGGACTTGCCACCTTATGGACTGTGGCCCGCCCGTCTCCTCTGTCCATGGGATTTCTCAGGCAAGAGTATTGGAGTGGGCTGCCATTTCCTCCTCCAGGGGATCTTCCTGACCCAGGGATCAAACCCACATCTCCTGCATCTCCTGCATTGGCATCTCCTGCGTTTATCACTGTGCCACCTAGGAAGCCCCAAAAGTTCTTTACTAGTGATTTTAATCCAATTTTGATATATATTATTCAGAAGTTCTTCATATTTCACCTAAATCCATCAATAAAACATCTTTTTTTTCCATAGACACCAGAAAGGAAGAATATTGTATCACAACAAAGAAATTATTCATAGTTCTTAGAACAAATAAATCATTATGCAATTCCTTTAGTCTAGTTTAATTTTAATTTTACTTTATAAATTACTCTTTATACTTTATTTTCAAGAAATAATTTTATTTAAAAAGCCTAAGAACTTATGTTATAATTAAATTACTAAAATAAATGCATATTCTAATATCTCATATTGATAAGATAATTTTCATTGAATTAGATTAATTTTGAACCATTAGAGTAGTACAGGACTTCTGGATTGTATTAATAAATACTAGTCTACTCATGATTAATCTTTTGTCAAAGCATACCTTTATTTCTACAACTTTCAAAATGTGAATCTTTGCCAAAAGCATTTCAAAGCCATAATCTTTAATGAAGCAAGAGCGAAATCGGTAAGAAGCTAATAGTTAACTGATTGCCAATAGTTTTGGGTACTTCAGTTCAGTTCAGTTCAGTCACTCAGTCGTGTCCGACTCTTTGTGACCCCATGAATCGCAGCACTCCAGGCCTCCCTGTCCGTCACAAATTCCTGGAGTTTACTTAGTTTATAAATTCAAGACCAAGCAACACACCTAACTACAACTAAACTACTTCTGTTTCAAACAATGGAACACTTTAGTTCAGTATTAAAAGCTACAAAAATCATTTTATAAACTAAGTGTCTAGAACTATTAGCTTCTAGATACTTATTAGCTTCTTACCTGATTCTCAAAAATAAAAACGTATTTTGATATAAGCAAAAATTTTCAAGTGCTTTTTCAGAAATTCCCCATCTGTGTTTTCACCTCCCTTAAACATACCTAGAACATCAATGATTTTCTGCTGTCAACTCTCAAGGCATCAAAATATTTGATTCAGTGTTCTGTGTGATATATACTCAAGCATTTTGAAATCTCTTAAAAAAATAGAAACCAAGAAAGAGATCTTTAAAATGAAATGATCTAGTTACCAAAAGGATGTGTTCATCAGCTCATGCAAAAAAAGTATAGCTACCACACTCATGAAAGTAGAAAGAATGTGAAACTTCCTTATTTCATCTGCTAACATAGCCATCTAGATAGCTCATGAACCAAATATACAATAAAATATGCTTTTGTCTTGAACAACAGTGTTTTGTTAATTATGTATTTTCATGCCTTGAAAAAAGAACTTATTTGGACTAATTCAAGAATATCATATAAGGATCTTACAGCAAAAGCTTTTAATGAAAGTATACAAAATCTCCCTTGGTCCCCTTATGACTGCAGAAGATAATTTTAAAGTCAAAGTCCTAAAAGCCTTGAAATCTAGACTCAATATCCTATACCAATTGTAGTGTCAGTTTCCTTTCAACCACTCTTTTCAAAACAAAGATGGGTATCATCAGTCCCCACACCAGCAGAAACATAGAGCCCCCTGGAAGCAACAAAGACATTCTATTGACTCAAATTTGCCACCTGTTCTGAGAATAAATCATGCATCATTTCATACGTTCAACTGAATTTATTCATCTTGTCATTTCAGGATTCAGTAAAGCCTCTTTCAAATTAAACAAATGAATGAAGAAGATTTAAATAAAGCATTATTTAATACTTACTAAGAGTCTAACAATGACTTTAAAAGATTTCTTCAAAACATCAGTAAGAAACATAATCAGTACTATAATGCACAGAACTTCTAAATTTAAAATCCACAGTGTTGTTTTATAAACACACTGTGTTTATTTATTTAAATCTTTAATAAATCTGGTGGTCAGATTTTACTATATCAGTGGAATCATCTGTAATAGAAAAGAAACATATGCATAAGTAAACCTAGTGGGACTTGATGAGCTAATTTGTAAATAACAGGCCAACATTTGCTTTTAAGATTAAAGGATATTTTCAGGTCATAACAATGCCAAACATCATTCTTTGGGAGACCAAAAAGTTGCATGTATTGGTTACAAATGTAGTAACACCTGTAGACCAATGGGATATTTATGTGTTTTAATTCAAAGTGCACGGTAAGAGTTATTCTCAATCAGGTTTTAAAACATAACCCTGGAACTAGCACTAATACAATAATAAAGACAATTTAATTTTCAAAATGTTCTCAGTTGTTAAATGTGAGTTGCCTTCACCCTAAGTGCCTTGTGAAATTCTTAACAGCAGATATCAGGTTTAAAAGGGTGTTTCACTCAACACATACCAAGGAAGTGCCACTCCTGGTTCCTGAAAGAGGAGTGGGGAAAAAAAAAAAATCTTACAAATATGTACTGACTTTAAAAAGCTTGCCATACAGTTGCAAATCAAATAAGGGCCACATCAAAACTAGTGGGGTTTTGTTTCCTCTTACCTTTTCCCTTTAAGTAAAAGATAAAGCCAAGTGAGTAAATAAAGACACATCCACATTGCTAGTATAATAAAGTGGATTATTCCACGTGGGAAACAACCATGGCAATTCAACATTAACTTCCCTCAAGGATTTTCTGCCTCTGACCTCTGTGCATAAGGTGGCATGTCAAATAATTGCACCACAGAAAAGGTGATGAAACAGAAAACCTACTTGTCTCTTAAGTAAATGATACCTCAGACCACCTCAGCAGTTAACACACACTATAAAGAGAAGCATGAGATGTGGTTTAGCAAGAATTCATAAGTACGAGGAAATGAAACAAAAGCCTCTATGAGTCAATGTCCTCCAATACAATACAGAGATCCCCACACCTTCATCTCTGAAAAAATGATATGGCAAGTATATGCAAAATAAAATGACTTAAGGCATTCTTAACAAAGAAAGATGTGCTCACCTCCATAGACCCAGGAAGTATGGCATCCTTTCATCCTTGTGGGGCTCCAGGGATCTTAGTGCAAAGAGTGGAACCCAAGTCCTGCCTGCGAGTCCTCACCAAGAGACATTGCGCCCTGTGCGCAGTGGGTGGGCTGGTGATCAGAGAACTAAGGATGTGAAGGATCTGACACTTGAGAAGAAAAGTTATGATAAACACAAGACACTGCTGAGCTCCAACCTGCTCAGAACAGCTATGATGAACAGTGGGGGAAAAGATGACAGTTCAGGTAACTTGGTCACCAAAAGCCAAGCAGCTGACTGACAAGATAATTTGATCTAAAAGCCAATTTGGTAAAAAATGAATGTGCACAGTTACTGTGTTAACTACAAGTACATTTGGAATGATGCTGTTCCCATACTGCCCTATCTCCCCATCCACCTAACTGCACAAGGTAAAATCAGAGTGATTTAGTAAGAAGTTAAGAAAACACATTTCCAACAACTGAAAATTCCTTGAAGCAATCTGATTTTGTGCCATTCCTTGGCACAAAAATGAAAATACAACCTGACAAACTTAATATGTTTGAAAAACAAAGAAACATTGCAAAACACACAAAAGCCAGGCCTTGTTTTTTTTATAATGTATTACAAAAACCATATCATGCTCACAGGAATAAATAAAACACAGACAAGCAAAAAGCAGGAATCAAAATGCAAACTGGGGAGGAAAAATAAGCAAAGTAACCAAAACGTGATTAAACCAAACTTTTGTCATGTAGATTCTTCCTTATGCACACATATTCAGAGAGTATTATATTCTCTATAAACATAGAATATTATATTTTTATATTATGGCTTACATACATAATAAAGTATCAGACTTTATTATGTTCCAAGGGATCTTCCCAACCCAAGGATCAAACCCAGATCTCCCACACTGTAGGCAGATTCTTTACCAGCTAAGCCACCAGGGAAGCCCAAGAATACTTGAGTGGGTAGCCTATACCTTCTCCAGCAGACCACCCCAACCTAGGAATTGAACCGGGGTCTCCTGCATTGCAAGCAGATTCTTTACCAGCTGAGCTACCAGGGAAGCCATTATATTTTATGTAAACATAGAATATTATATTTTTATACTATGCTTTACATACACAATAATGTATCAGACATTTAAGTTATTTCAATTTTGCAATAGGATGAATAGTACAGAGCAGACAGATGGGATGAAAGTTACTAAACAAAGTAATGCAAAAATGTAGAAAAATATGAAGTGGACAAAAGAAGTTTTGCAAAACACATGAGAGTTTAACAAAATTGATGACTCAGAAAATGCTAATGATTGAAGAGCTTTGCTTTTAACCAAATTGTCATTTAAACCTGTCTATCTACTTGCTTTGAACCCAAATATTTTTAATCAATACATGTGCTATGAAGAGTTTGGTGTGTATCAGTATGGGCTATTTACATAGATTTGTGACATAAATGGTGGTTAAAGATTAGACTAGCGTACTCATCTCTGATGGCTGCTATAAAAATTTATCACAAACTTGGTAGCTTAAAGCAACAGAATGCTATTCTCTCACAGTTATAGAGACTGGAAGTCTGCACTCCCCCAGAGGCCCCAGGGGAGAATCCATCCCTTGCTTCTTCTTGCCTTCTGCCAGCATCCCTTGGGTTTGCGGCCCCATCACTCCAATATCACTGTCTCCCTTGAGAAACTTCAGTTCTGCTCTTAACTGATTAGATCCGCTTCCCTTCAGACAAGCCAGGATAGACCACATCACAAGATCCTTAATTTAATCACACCTGCAAGACCCTGTTATTCAGATACAATAACAGCTACATGTTTTAGTTATTAAGATCTGGTATCCTGGCGGGGAACACATTTCAATCTACTATACCTAGTAGTCATAGAAATTCTTCTAAAACTGCCTTGAATTTGACCTACTTTTTCTTATTGGAATTACATTAGTCCCCATTTTCTATATCTATGCTAATTATGCAAATCATGGGCCTCTTATTTAAATGGCTTTGCTACTGTCCCATTTGAAAATATCATAGGATCACCTCCCCAGCTGAAATAAATCATTCTTGACTCTACTTCCTGTTCATTGCTTGGTCTTCCTGTGCCTCCATCTGTGAGGTAAGACTTTGAAAGCCATCCTTTCTCATACTGCTCACATCCAATTGACCCCTGGGCATTGTTGATGCTTTTTTAGTTCATTTCAAATTAGAAGCCCTCTGCCTCTCCCAACTCTGAATGACCCTGCTTCAGTGGGAGGTGGGGCCGTAGGGCTCAGCTGGCCTCCTGCCATGCTCTGCCCTCCACCTCAGCCCACTTCCCATTCTCCTTCTGCTGTCGGAGTGACATTCCTAAAATGTCACTGAACACCTTGCTTCCCTCCTTAGGACATTTGAATGATCACGACAAGTCTCAGATTTAAGTCCAAATAGCACAGACATACAACGTCTTGATTTGGCCTCTACCTATCCCTGCAAAGTGAAAGTGAAAGTCGCTCAGTTGTATCTGACTCTCTGTGACCCCATGGACTATACAGTCCATGGAATTCTCCAGGCCAGAATACTGGAGTGGGTGGCCTTTCCCTTCTCCAGGGGCTCTTCCCAACCCAGGGATCGAACCCAGGTCTCCCGCATTGCAGAAGGATTCTTTACCAGCTGAGCCGCAAGGGAAGTCCGCAACCTCATTTATTATTTCTATCCCATCCCCTCCATATGTGCTAAGCAGTCAACTAACATCAGTTTTCTCATATTTTGGAACATGTTACAGGTTGCTTCCTTAGGAGGCCAAACAACTAAACAACTCTTATTTATCCTCCAGAATTTGGCCAAGAGAGCATCTTGCTTAAGAATGGATCCTTATACTCTTTAAATAGATAAATTTTATACAGTAGTATGTGAATCATATCTCAAAAAATGGTTATTAAAAAAGTGTGTCCTTTTCAGTGATGTCCTAAAGCTCATTTAGCATCATATACATCTCTGCCAACTTTGCAAGCCTCCTCCGTCCCCACTTCGTGTCTCACTCCAGAACATTTTATACAATGTTTTTGTCTATTGGCTCATATGATTTCTTGAGGGCACTACCATGACAAATTCGTCTTCATTTTCTCCTCAATCAATATAATGTCTGGCACAAAGCAGACAGTAGATGCTTACTGCATGAATGACTAAAAGATTGTAACTCTTAAACACAGTGATACATGGTTGAAACAAATGCTAATAAATCCAGCAAGTAGTAGAACTGAGTTTGTTACCTGGATTGAAGTTAACTGAGAATCATTTGCCACTCAGAAAGTAAATTACCCTTAGGACTAAAGAACTCTTAGGATTGATCAATACCAGCCTTTAAGTTTCAAAGAACAGGCCTGTGCATTCAATTGTACTTTAAAGCAATATCATCATTTCCCAGTAAAATATACCTTTTATCCTCAGTTTTAATTCCAAGAGTTAGTATTCATATTTATCAATCTGCTTGCAGGGATGAATCACCATTCTGCTTCTACAAGCTGTGTTTAATTAGCTTTAAAATGTTTATATAAGCGCTCTGTCCTTCCTACTTAAGCACCACTAATTTTCTTGGCTACCACATTTATAGAACAAATAAAGTGAACATATTCCTTTTAGTGGGGCCCAAAGCTTCATCACAAATACTTAAAACCAGCATCACACACAACAGAAGAGTCTTCATTCATTTGCATCACAAAATCTAATACAATTTTTTTTTCCTGTTTTTCAAAGTTTTTCACACACAAAAAAATATTTGATCTTTGGTAAAGATCAATCTTCATGGTATATATTTCTAAAAACCAAAGTTTCAGTGACTGGCAAAATAACAGAATAACATAATGATATACATTCTTAATTGGAAAAGAATACAGACCAGAAGAATTATATCCAGATAATATGGGCAAACTTTAGATATTTAATCTACTAATTGCTTTCCCAACAGAGTATATCTCTTGGTGCAGCAAACCTTGCTTCCTCCCCACCAGTCAGCAGGAATGACCAAGGAGTCAGAGGAAAGGGATTAAGTGATCTTTTCTTGCCTTCTCTGAACCGATGGCATGGGGCAGAGGAGGGGATGAAGTTCCACTCTGTAACTCCCAGTTTTCTGTCTGCTGGTTTAGGAGGAGAGATTAAACCAAATACCTTCACTGTCCACTGCCATGATTCCTTGTCATGTCAAGCACCTGCTTGTCATTTGTGTGACTTAGATCCATTCAGTACATAAATTTTCTGTTAGCAAAGCCTTACTCAGTTTGTAAAAGAAGGTAGAATATTTTAATACTTTATAGCATTCCACAGTTCCTACAACATCTGGGAGGCAAGAGGAGAACTTAAATAGTCAAACGATTTCATGACGGGTGAAGAACGCCATCCTTTAGAACTGAATCCAGAAGGTACTCACAGGTTCTCCTCGAGATCCATCCTGCCCCGGAGCACCTGGAGGTCCTGCTTCTCCCTTTTAATGATAAAAAGAAACAGAGAATCCCATTTGCAGGTGTGCTCACTAAAATAGTAATATGTGACATTACAGATATGCAACATTACCAGCTTCCCCAGGGGCTCAGTTGGTAAAGAATCTGCCTGCAATGCGGGAGACCTGAGTTCGACCCCTGGGTTGGGAAGATCCTCTGGAGAGGGCATGGCAGCCCCCTCCAGTATTCTGGCCTGGACAGAGTAGACCAGCAGGCTATGGGGTTGCCAAGAGTTGGACCCGACCGAGAAACTAAGCGCACAGCACATACATACTGAAACACGTTAGATACAAAAAAGTAAAACTACCCCTGGGTTTCTTTCCTCATGCAAAATAATTCAAGTGTAGTTAATTTACAATCTTGCATTAGTTTCAGGTGTCCACCAAAGTGGTTCAGTCACACATACACGTTCAGGCATATGTGTACAGTTGTATATGTATGTATACGTGAATGTATGAAGTGAAGCGAACTGAAGGCGCTCAGTCGTGTCCGGCTCTTTGCGACCCCATGAACTGTAGCCTACCAGGCTCCTCCATCCATGGGATTTTCCAGGAAACAGTACTGGAGCGGGTTGCCATTTCTTTCTCCAGTGGATCTTCCCGACCCAGGGATCGAACCCGGGTCTCCCGCATTGTAGGCAGACGCTTTACCGTCTGAGCTACAAGGGAAGCCTATATGTATACATACATACATGTATATATAGTTTTCGAGGATTTTTTCCATTATAGTTTATTACAAGATATTGAATATAGCTCCTTTTGCTATACAGTAGGTCCTGTTGTCTGGATTATTGATGTCAACTTTTCCTGACATCAAATAACTCATTCTGAAATCCATAAGGTGACTATATAAACATCAAACCTATAAATGACAGAAGATAACTGAGTAGTTATAAGATAACGTATACTCATTCTTATGAGAATACATAAGATATACATGTATATTTGTATACTCATTCTTATGAGAACAGGATGATTCTGTCTTCAAAGTAAATGTGACTTATATTTATATCAGTCCTTTCCATAGTTTTACTTTTACTTTAAAATTGATCATCCTAAAAAAAAAAAAAAAAATTGATCACCCTATCAGATATGTGACCTTACCTCTCAAGAGTTGCATTTTAAAATCAAAACAAAGCTTTCATTAAGAATGTAGTTACTATAGGTTATTACTTGAAATTATTCAGCACTTTAATCTGGTATTAGTTTAAAATAAACATATAAAACGTGTATTTTAGGTAGCTGTTGAAATTATAATAGTTTTCAGTTATATATCTTTAAATTATTCTGCTCAAATTATTTATGCACCTTATCTTACATCCACTTTCTGGCACGCTATAAGTTTTTCCCAAATGAATTCATTGCTAGCATGTAAAAACATATCATGACATTATGCTTACTAAAAAAAATAAGTATTAGCTGAATTTAATCCTAAAATGTATAATATCCACAGATCAACATGGCCATTAAACTGTCTGGACAAAAATACAGGGCAGTTGGGAAGAGTCCCTTGAAATAGATGCTTTAGGTTTCTTAAAACCTATCGGTCATAAAGAGCCATGAGGTTGTATGTCTGTTTGGCAAATATTATGTCTTAACAAGCAAAGTTCTCTGCAAACAATTATGCCTCACATCAATTGTCCCAGAGAGAACATTTCATTCAACATGAGAGCAAAGGAGAAAGTAAAACCAAAATGAAAATATTTTTCTTGTAAATAACTCACATATCTGAGTTCAGGTAAGTTTAAAAGGTGGGGGGGGGGGGAAGTCTCAGAATACATGTATTAAAGCATGTGTCAACACCATTTTCCATAGTTTCATATCCAAATGAACTCCCCAAATTGTAAAAAATGAACCACAGAGGGGAGAACCAATAACACTTGGCTAACACAATCACCCTTAGAAAAAAATCCAACCATATCACATTATATAAACAGTGCTTACCCCACTTTTATGAATCCTTGCATTTCATTAGCACAGTGAAATACCAACTAAAGCCAAATATTTCATCTGTTCCAGTTTTATTTGCAAACACTATATGACAGTTGAGAATAGAAGGGGGCAAAAGATAATGTTTTCCTGTAAATTAACCAAACTAGTGGTCAGGGAGGTCCTACTGACCCAACATTTCTACAGATAAGTTTATAAAAATATCAAAGAGAAGTGAAAATGGATGTCAGATTCACAAAAGCTACAAGTTCAAGAGCCTGAAAAATTAGAGACAAGAACTCTGTCAAATTTTGATACTGGAGGATCAGTACTGCAGCTTTGGGCAGGAAAAAGCTCTCTGTAGGAAGGAGCTCTCAGCAAGATGTCCCTTTGTCTTGACACTAACCTTAAACCAGGCACCCTCTGTTCTACTTATCTCCAGTCCTGACACACTTTTCAGATCTTTAGATCACACAATATTTTGCCTAACTTTTTGATTCTTTCTGGAGATTAAAGAAGTATAATAGAAGTGAAGAATAAGCATTTAACAGATGATCAGATACCTTCCCCAGCTTCTGGTTCAGTAACCTTCCAAACAAACTTTGGGAACCAGACAAGATCTAAAGAAACATTATGAGGAGTCGACAAGCCTGCACCCAAGCTGGCACGTAGGGGGCAGGGCAAGGACTCTGAGCCCCATCCCAGTGATTAACTGATATTACTAAGCTTTCATGGCTGAGCAGACTCTTCGGAGATGTTTTTGGAAGACACAAGTTCACCTTCTCCCCAGGCAGCTGGCATTCTGATTAAAGGCAACTTTCCTCTCCACCAACATTTGTCAGTATTGATTTTGTAAAAGTTGAGCAGCAGGACCCAATTTGATCACATCAGGAGGAACCACCCGTGTCACTGGTTCTCAAGGATGGTCCCTACTCAAGCCAGGTCAGCTTCATCTCACTTGGGAACTTCTCCAAAATGCAAAATTTCAGGCCCTGCTACAAATCCACTGAGTCAGAAATTCTGGATGGTGGGGCCCAGCAATTTATGTGAACAGCTAATTCTGATGATTTGAGAACCATGGAAGACTTGTGAGTCATTAGGTAACTTAACTTCCACCACCTCCAGGTATTATCATATGTGATTGTCATAGTGAAGCAAATCCGTAGTTTAGATCATCTGTATATAAATTAAAGAGGGCAGGAGAGCTGTCCAACAGTTGTTGCTCAGTTGCTCAGTCACGTCCAAATCTTTGCACCCCCCTGGACTGCAATATGCCAGATTTCCCTATACTTCATCATTTCCCAGAGAAGCTGAAACTCCAATACTTTGGCCAACCGACTCAATGGACATGAGTCTGAGCAAACTCTGGGAGATGGTGAAGGACAGGGAAGCCTGGCATCGCAAAGAGTCAGAGATAACTGAGTGAACAACAAAAACAACGTATTCACTGAGTTGGTGATGCCATCCAACCATCTCGTTCTCTGTCATCCCCTCTCCTCCTGCCTTCAGTATTTCCCAGCATCAGGGTCTTTTCCAAAGAGGAGGCTTTTCCCATCAGGTGGCCAAAGTATTGGAGCTTCAGCTTCAGCATCAGTCCTTCTAATGAATATTCAGGTTTGATTTCCTTTAGAATTAACTGGTTGGATCTCCTTGCAGTCCAAGAGACACTCAAGAGTCTTCTTCAGCACCACAGTTCAAAACCATGAATTCCTCACTGCTCAGCCACCTTTACAGTCCAACTCTTGCATCCTTACATGACTGATGGAAAAACCATAGTTTTGACTAGATGGGCCTCTGTTGGCAAAGTAATATCTCTGCTTTTTAGCACTTTTCTTCCAAGGAGCAAGCATCTTTTAATTTCCTGGCTGCAGTTACCATCCGCAGTGATTCTGGAGCCCAAGAAAACAAAATCTGTCACTGTTTCCACTTTTTCGCCATCTATTTGCCATGAAGTGATGGAATCAGATGCCATGATCTTAGTTTTTTGAATGCTGAGTTTTAAGACAGCTTTTCACTCTCCTCTTTCACCTTCCTTAAGAGGCTCTTTTGTTCTTCTTCGTCTTCTGCCATAACAGTGGTGTCATCTGCATATCTGAGGTTATTGATATTTCTCCCAGTGATCTTGATTCCAGCTTATGATTCATCCAGCCTAGCATTTTGCATGTTGTACTCTGCAAATAAGTTAAATAAGCAGGGTGACAATATATAGCCTTGACGTATTCCTTTCCCAATTTTGAACCAGTCCATTGTTTCATGTCCAGTTCTAACTGTTGCTTCTTGTCTTGCATACAGGTTTGTCCAACAGTGGGAACAACTAATTTGGTATTACATGACCACTTTGGTTGGTAAAGACCTCCCCTTTGATTACTTTGATCATTAAATCTATCTTAATATGTTACTCTGATTAAGAGGTATTTTTTTAAAAAGTCACCATCAGCAACATACATCAATAATGAAGTTTCACAATTATTTGAAAATTTAATTTCTTCTTATTCTTTGTACTTCTTGTTAAGAGTGATAATCAGAAGGATACAGAATCATATGAATAAAACAGCATCTACTCTTTATAATGTATAGCAGAGATTATCCAACTCTAGCTGTATCAGAATCATCTGGAGGGTTAGATAAACTGCAGATGGTGGACCCCACTCCAGAGTTTCTAATTCAACAGGCTCTGATACTGCTGGTCTTGCAACCACAGTTTGAGAACCACAGTGATTCTAACCCAGGTCTTAAGGAAGAGGCTCTATACCCTTTCTGCACTCACCCACTGGTCTCTAGGGAACCACAATGGCTTTGTCTGGCTCTGCACTTGGTACTGAGTTTTATAAGGGCCAGACTGTTCAGCAAGTGTCTCATTTCATAAAGCACTGGTTTCCTGGCTTGCACATTCTTTAAAGGATAGAAACACATCCTATAGAATGTGTTTTTTTTAATCACCCAGAATGCTTAGAATTGTGCTGAACATAAAATGACTATTTGTATAACTGCTGGAGCACATCAAGGTAGGAGAAATGGATGATTTATTCTCAAATGCTCAATTTTGGGAAGATAATGGAAATGGGATAGAGTTATTTGTGGATAGAGCTATTTGTAAAAGGAAATGGGATAGAGCATTTGTGGACAGAACTATTGCAAATGCTGTTGAAAGATTATGCAGGGTAATTACGACCAGATGATGGCCAGTAATCTTGACCTAGGAATGATCTCTTCACTGTTTTAATAATGTTTCATTGAGAAACGAAAGGATGATTTCTGCTTAGTTATCATCCATAAAATTTTCCAATGCTACACACAACTACTGTATGAAATTCAGTATTTGTATCCAGAACTTAACTTCATCACTTGATTCCTTTCATGACCTGGAGATCCTGGCATACACCAGTATGTTTGGCTGATGGGGAAAAAGGCATGTAGCATGTCTCTACCTCTAATCTATCACTTTGCTATTAAATTATTAATTCCTTCCTGATATAAGATAAATAGAAAATGTCATGCTAAACATTATTCCTCAATCCAGTCTCTGTAGCTAATGTCAAAGATTATTTATTCTACAGCAAACCAGTTATTTTTAAAAAGCAAATTTAACCAAAAACAGAGATGTGAAACTTGCATTGCATGTGTATTTCCTTTCATGTGATGGTCTTTGGTACTTACCCACAAAAATGAAAGCATGAGGTGTAATTTAGTATGTGACCATGGCAACCCTCAAAATCTGGTGGAAGGTGTGTGACCATGAAAATATAATTTAATTTTGAAGAAGATCCTTACTTTGTTATTAAATACTATAATTTACCTTTGATCTTATTCCATGGTTTATTCTTAGTATGTAAACAAAACTCTAGCATGCCAGAGAATGTATTAAAGATGTAAGACTGGGTAAGCTCCTCCTGGCTAACCAAATAAACAGACAAGAAATTTGGAAGGCATCATGCATAAAGGGATCACACAAACTAGGCCTGAAATTCAGGCTTGCCATGTAAAGGACTTTTCACTTTGGGGTAAATTCTTTAATTGCTCTTAATTTGATTTTAATTTCAAACTGACATTGATATTCTCAACTTCATAGATTTTTTTTAGGAAAATAAAATAAGAGTCTTTGTGAAAGTGACTTGAACATCTGTAGAAACAGAAGGGAAGATCCAGAGAAGTTAACTGCTCTACTGCCATCAAAGAGTGTGGAATTTTAACAGTACTTTAACTATTATGATTGGTTTCAGGCTACACTATTTTCAAATAATATGTCATTTTTCTATTTGACTGCTATGATTTGGCATTATAATTTAGGAAAAATGAATTACTTTTTAGGTACTTGAAAAAACACACATTGATTATTTCATAGTTTCTAGGGGCCAGACAGAGAAGGCAATGGCACCCCACTCCAGCACTCTCGCCTGGAGTTGTGTTCAACTCTGTGCGACACTGTGGACTGTAGCCCCCAGGCTCCTCTGTCCCTGGGATTCTCCAGGCAAGAATACTGGAGTGGGTTGCCAGGCCCTCCTCCAGAGGATCTTCCCGACCCAGGGATTGAACCACATCTTTTATGTCTCCTGCATTGACAGGTGGGTTCTTTACCACCTGGGAAGCCCAGTTCTCTAAGTAGGGTCTTACGAAGCGGTAACCAGGAGGTCTGCTGGGTTTTGCTCTCATCCTCTAGGGCCTGACTGCAAAAGTATCTACATCCACTTTAACTCACTATGTTGGCAGAATTGAGCAAGTAGGCTCTAAATGGAGCCCCTCATAATGTACCATCATTACAGGAGTGACGCCTGTTGGTTAGAAGCAAGTCATAGGTCCCAGGCACATTCAAAAGTCGGGAATTAAAAAAGATGAGCACCAGCAGGTGGGGGTCACTTTTCAGTCTTCCTGCCCCAATTATTTTCACATATCCCTGTTAAGGTTGTACTGTTTGCCTGGATACCAACAATATATGACACTGTCTGTTTACTCACAGCCTTGACAAGAAGATTGGATTTTTAACTCAAGCTTTTGAGCTTTTGTCAATCTATTGGGTGGGTAATTGTACCTTGGAATAGCTTCAATTTGTATTTCTCTTATTATGAGTGAAGTTGAACATCTCTGTACATTTAAGGGCCACTTTACACCTTTTTTTTCGCTTTGAGAATTATATATTCATGTCTTTTCCCCTCATCTATGTATTTATATTTATTGATATATAATTGATTTACAATATTATAAGTCAAATAACTTGTGATTAGACAGGGAAGGTGATAAATAGATTCAAGAGATTAGATCTGGTAGACAGAAGCCTGGGGAACTACCGATGGAGGTTTGTAACATTGTACAGCAGACAGTGACCAAAATCATCCCCAAGAAAATGAAATGCAAGAAGGCAAAGTGGTTGTCTGAGGAGGCTTCACAAATAGCTGAGGAAAGAAGAGAAATGAAAGGCAAGGGCGAAAGGGAAAGATATGCCCAACTGAATTCAGAGTTCCAAAGGAGGGCAAGGAGAGATAAAAAGTCCTTCTTAAGTAAACAACCCAAAGAAATAGAGGAAAAAAATAGAATGGGAAAGATTAGAGGTATCTTCAAGAAAATTGGAGGTATCAAGGGAAATTTCATGTAAGGATGAACATGATAAAGGACAGAAATGGTATAAACCTAACAGAAGAAGAAGATATTAAGAAGAGGTGGCAAGAACACACAGAAGAACTGTACAAAAAAGATCTTAATGACCCAGATAACCACGATGGTGTGATCACTCACCTAGAACCAGACATTCTGGAGTGTGAAGTCAAGTGGGCCTTAGGAAGCATCACTACAAACAAAGCTAGAGGAGCTGAAGGAATTCCAGCTGAGCTACTTAAAATCCCAAAAGATGATGCTATTGAAGTGCTGCACTCAATATGCTAGCAAATTTGGAAAACTCAGCAGTGGCCACAGAAATGAGAAAAGTCAGTTTTCATTCTAATCCCAAAGAAGGGTGATGCCAAAGAATGTTCTGACTAGCATACATCTCACACGCTAGCAAAGTTATATATATAGTACCCCATGATTCCCGGTTGGTCGAATCATCCATGGATTCACATTCATGGATACAGAGGAACCACAAACACAAAGGGCAGACTATAAATTATACTTGGATTTTCAACTGCAGGGAAGGTTATGCCCACAATGCCAGTGTTGTTCAAGGGTCAACTGTAACACCATGATCAAGGGGCCAAGGGTAACATACCAATGATCAGACATGTGGATAGTATTTACTCTGATGTAATGAGAAGGACATTCATCTCTCTGTTATCCTTCTCCACCACCCCCAAATAATTCCAGTGTAATCAGACAAACCTGAACTGACTGACTTCTAACAGAAGCCCTAACTAATGCTCTGCAAAACTGTTATAAAAAGTAAGAAAAGATTAATAAATCATCACAGATAAGAGAAAACTAAGGAGACATGATAAAAAAAAAAAAAAAAAGAACGTGGTGTATTCTGGATTGGATCCTGAAACAGAATAAGGACCTTCATGGAAAACTAATGAAATCCAAATAAAGTATAGAGTTCAGATTAATTTACAGGAATTTGACAATACAGATTTCTTAGTTTTGACAAATGCATCATAGTAACATCATGAGAAACTTGGTAAGGTATATAAGGAAACCTTACTGTACTATTTATCTATAACTTTTCTGTAAATTCAGAAGTACTTCAAACTAAAAAATTTCTTTAACAAGCCCCAGAAGTTTTTGTTGTTGTTGTTGTTAGAAAATTTCATGCTGATACTAAAACTTAAGTGAAGTTTATATGAACCTCAATTATTTATTACAATTTTAAAAAGAAAAACAAATTTAGAGACTTAAACTACCTAATTTCAAGACTTATTCTGGGCTTCCCTGGTGGCTCAGACCATAAAGAATCCACCTGCAATACAGGAGACATGGGTTTGAGCCATGGGTTGGGAAGATCCCCTGGAGGAGGGCATGGCAACCTACTCCAGTATTCTTGTCTGGAGAATCCCATGGACAGAAGAGCCTAGTGGGATACAGTCCATGGGGTCACAAAGAATAAGACACCACTGACATGATTTAGCACACACATAGATGAGTAAAACAGAATCAAGAGTTCAAAAATCAGTTAACACATATATTGATCAATTGATACTTGGCAAAAATGCTCATGTAATTCAATGAGAAATGAAAACCTTGCAATAAATGGTGCTGGAATGACCAGATCTCCAGGGAGAAAAAGGAAGAAAAGAACTTTAACTTTTATATCACACAGGAATTACAATCATCAAAATGGATCATAGAACTAAATTTGTAAACTCAGTTCAGCTCAGTAGCTCAGTCGTGTCTGACTCTTTGTGTCCCCACGGACTGCAGCATGCCAAGCTTCCCTGTCTATCACCAACTCCCAGAGCTTACTCAAACTCATGTTCATTGAGTCAGTGATGCCATCCAACCATCTCATCCTCTGTTGTTCTCTTCTCCTCCCACCTCCAATCTTTCCCAGCATCAGGGTCTTTTCCAGTGACTCAGTTCAGCTCAGTCACTCAGTTGTGTCCAACTCTTTGCTACCCCGTGAAATGCAGCATGCCAGGCCTCCCTGTCCGTCACCAACACCCGGAGTTTACCCAAATTCATGTCCATCGAGTTGGTGATGCCATTCAGCCATCTCATCCTCTGTCGTTCTCTTCCCCTCCTGCCCTCAATCCCTCCCAGCATCAGGGTCTTTTCCAATGAGTCAGCTCTTCATATCAGGTGGCCAAAGTATTGGAGCTTCAGCTTCAGCATCAGTCCTTCCAAAGAACACCCAGGACTGATCTCCTTTAGGATGGACTGGTTGGATCTCCTTGCAGTTCAAGAGACTCTCAAGAGTCTTCTCCAACACCACAGTTCAAAAGCATCAATTCCACCAGCCCAGGTTGGATGCATGAGACAAGTGCTCGGGGTTGGTGCACTGGGAAGACCCAGAGGGATCAGGTGGAGAGGGAGGTGGGAGTGGGGATCAGGATGGGGAATACATGTAAATCCATGGCTGATTCATGTCAATGTATGGCAAAAACCACTACAATATTGTAAAGTAATTAGCCTCCAACTAATAAAAATAAATGGAAAAAAATGTATATTTATCGAATTACTGTCATAATTAGCTTAATGGGATGGTTTTCCCTGCTCCTGGAAAACGCAGATTCAAGCCTGTAATTTTTTTCAGATAGAAACTATTAAAGTTATAAGCATATTCACTGGTTAAAAAAAAAAAAAAGCATCAATTCTTCCGTGCTCAGCTTTCTTCATAGTCCAACTCTCACATCCATACATGACCACTGGAAAAACCATAGCCTTGACTAGACAGACTTCTGTTGTTAAAGTAATGTCTCTGCTTTTTAATATGCTGTCTAGGTTGGTCATAGTTTTTCTTCCAAGGAGCAAGTGTCTTTTAATTTAGCAGCTACAGTCACCATCTGCAGTGATTATGGAGCCCAAGAAAATAAAGTCTCTCACTGTTTCCATTGTTTCCCCATCTATTTGTCAGGAAGCAATGGGGCTGGATGCCAAGATCTTAGTTTTATGAATGTTGAGTTCTAAGCCAACTTTTTCACTCTCCTCTTTCACTTTCATCACAAGGCTCTTTAGTTCTTCTTCTCTTTCTGCTATAAGGGCGGGGTCATCTTATATCTGAGGTTATTGATATTTCTCCCGGCAGTCTTGATTCCAGCTTGTCCTTCATCCAGCCTGGCATTTTGCATGATGTACTCTGCATGTAAGTTAAATAAGCAGGGTGACAATATACAGCCTTGATGAACTCCTTTCCTTATTTGGAACCAGTCTGTTGTTACATGTTCATTTCTAACTGTTGCTTCTTGACCTGCAAACAGATTTCTCAAGAGGCAGGTCAGGTGGTTTGGTATTTCTATCTCTTTAAAAATTTTCCACAGTTTGTCATGGTCCACACAAAGGCTTTGGCATAGTAGTCAATAAAGCAGAAATAGATGTTTCTCTGGAACTCTCTTGCTTTTCAATGATCCAGCAAATGTTGGCAATTTGATCTCTGGTCTCTGCTTTTCTAAATCCAGCTTGAACATCTGGAAGTTCACGGTTCTTGTACTGTTGAAGCCTGGCTTGGAGAACTTTGAGCATTATTTTGCTAGCATGTGAGATAAGCACAATTGTGCGATAGTTTGAACATTTTTTTGGCATTATCTTTCTTTGGGATTGGAATGAAAACTGATCTTTTCCAGTCCTGGAGCCACTGCTGAGTTTTCCAAATTTGCTGGCATATTGACTGTAGCACTTTCACAGCATCATCTTTTAGGATTTGAAATAGTTCAACTGGAATTCCATCACCTCCACTAGCTTTGTTCACAGTGATGCTTCCTAAGGCCCATTTGACTTTGCATTCCAGGATGTCTGGCTCTAGGTGAGTGATCACACCATTTGTAAGCTACAGTGGTACAATGTTAGAAACTATGATATTTTATATATGTATTTAGAACATTTGAAAATATTTTCTTTTAGAAGAAAAGAGAAAATTTCTGACCTTAAGTTAGGTAAAGATTCTTAAATACAACACAAAGACATAAGCAAAAAGAAATTCTAAGAAGCTAGACTTCATCCTAGTTAAAAACTTCTTCCCATTGAATAACACCATTAAGAAAATGAAAGGCAATCTGAAGGTCAGGAGATAATATTTACAAATACATGTCTGATAAAAGACCTATTGTACAAAGAACTCTTGCAACTTATTAACAAGAAAACAACCAAAGGTTGTTTTTTTTTAATTGTCAAATGTTTTGAATAGACACTTCACAAAAGAAGATATACAAATGGCCAAGAAGCCCATAAAAAGATGCCAACCCTGTCAGTCATCAGAAAAATGCAAACTAAAACCATATGAGATACTATTATGTACCAAATAAAAGAGTTAAAATACCAAATATTAAGTGTTGGCAGGATGTGGTAAAAGTAGAATTCTCTTGAATTGCTGATGGTAATAGAGAATAATACAATCACTTTGGAAAATAGTTTGGGATATTCTTAGGAAGTTAAATATACACTCACCATACAATGCAGCAATTCTACTAGAGAAATGAAACCACGTCCAAACTAGATGTGTATAAGCATATTCACATCAACAATATTCATAAATGCCAAATACAGGAAACAATTCAAATGTTCATCAGCTGATAAATGAAGAAACCAACTGTCATATATCCATATCACTAAACATGGTGTGTACACGTGTGTTCTGTCGTTCAGTCAGATTTGACTGTTTGAGACCCCATGGACTGCAGCCCGCCAGGCTCCTCTGTCTGTGAAATGTTTCCAGGCAAGAAATACTGGAGTGGGTTGCCATTTCCTCCTCCAGGGGTCTTCCCGACCCAGGGATTGAAACCCCGTCTCTTACGTCTCCTGCTTTGGCGGGCACATTCGTTATCACTGCACCACCTGGGAAGCCTTAAATATTATATGATTATATTTAATTGACATTGTAAGAAGCAAAACTCTAGTGACAGAAAGCATAGTGCACACGAATGCATGTGAATGCACTCAATTCCTTTGAATGAATGAATGAATCAACTAATCAATCTCCATCCCTCCCTCTTCCTCAACCTTTCCCTCACCAACACCTCTTTACCCTTCTCTATATAAAATATATATACACATACATGAAAACATAAATATGTATTTTGATATATGAATATACATTTCTATATTGACACATATATTATAAACAATATAAACACACATATACACATCCTATTGATATTGTTTCTTTCTTTTTTTTTTTTTTAATTTTTCAGTGGGTTTTGTCATACATTGATGTGAATCAGCCATAGAGTTACACGAATTCCCCATCCCGGTCTCCCATCCCACCTCCCTCTCCACCCGATTCCTCTGGATCTTCCCAGCCCAACAAGCAACCCTGACCAATACACAACCAAATGCAATGCACAGATACTGATTGTATCAAGTGTAACAATAGCTATTTAGGACACTGTTTTTAGACAATTAGAAAAATTTGAATATTAGAAAATAGTGTTGTATTGACATTAAATCTCCTGGGCATCATGATGAAATTAAAGTATTCTTAGGAGACACAGGCTTTCCTGGTGGTTCAGATGGTAAAGAATCTGCCTGCAACGCGGGAGATCTGGGTTGAGTCCCTGGGTTGGGAAGATCCCCTGGAGAAGGGAAGGGTTACCCACTCCAGTGTTCTGGCCTGGAGAATTCCATGGACAGAGAAGCCTGGCAGGCTACAGTCCAGGGGGTCGCAAAGAGTCGGACACAACTGAGCGATTTTCACTTAGGAGATACAAGCTGAAGTGTTTAGGAGAGAAATGCACAGAGTCTAATTTATTTTCCAGTGGCTCAACAAAAAAATATATAGAAACAAATACTCATATATTTATGTGGTGCAATTTTCTGTATGACTGAAAAATTCCAAAACAAAAAGCTGGGTGGGAGGAAGAAAACAAATTTTAATAAGGTCAGAAAAAATTAGGTATGATTCATTATTCAAACATTCCAAAAAGGAAATATAAACTGCAGACTATTCAGACAAAGAATATTATTAAGCACTAAAAACAAATGAACTATCAAATCATGAAAAGACATGAAGGAGTCTTAAACACGTACTACTAAGTAAAAGAAGCCAATAAGAGAAGACTACACACAATATAATTCCAACTCTATGATATCCTGGAAAAGAAAATCTTTGGGGACAGTAAAAAGATTAGTGGCTGTTAGAGGCTAGGGGAAGGGAAAGATAAACAAGTAGAGAACAGAATTTTTAGGGCAGTAAAGTTATTCTGTGTGAGACTGTAGTGGTGGATATGTCATTATACATTTGACTACACCCACAGAATGTACAATATCAAGCATGAACACCAGTGTAAACCATGGACTTTGAGTGATAAGATGTGTTAATGTAAGTTCATCAATTGTCAAAAAAAAAAAAAAAAAAAGATGTGCCACTCTTGTATGAGAAGTCAATTCTGGGGAAATCTATAGGAGGAGGAGACAGGAGGTATATGGAAACATTTAGTACATTCTGATCAGTTTTACTGTGAGCCTAAAACTTCTCTAAGAAATAAAGTCTATCTTTTTAATTAAATAGACTTTTTAAAAATTGTGAATGACTCCAGTAAAAAAATTTGAAGCAGACAAGAAGAACTATATTAGAAGAGCCACACTAATTAGAAAATTCAGGACATAACCAAAGTTAAATATGAAGGGTAGCATGGACCTAGCAAGAAAGTAAATATCAAGAGTGAATTAACTTAAAAATGTTAACCATAATTGTATTCTCAAGATATTTCACTATCAGAAATATAGGGAAATGGAAACACATTTCCATGCAAAAACTTTTACACAAATGTTCATAAAGTACTATTTATAAGAGCCCAAAATTACAAACAATGTCTTCAAATGTCTATGAACTGATAAATGAATAATATCCATATATTCAAACAATGAAATATTATCAGCAATAAAAAGGAATAAAGTACTAACACAGGGCAAAACATCGAAGAACTTCACAAATGTTAGGATAGGCCAAGAGATGAACCACAAAAGACCACATGGTTCATATGATTCAGTTTATATGAAATGTCCATATGGGCAAATTCATGTGGAAAGGAAGTAGGTGAGAGGATGAGTATGTTGTTGTTCAGTTGCTCAGTCATGTCCGACTCTTTGTGACCCCATGGACTACAGCATGACAGGCTTCTCTGTCCTTCACCGTCTCCCAGAGCTTGCTCAAACTCATGTCCATTGAGTCAGTGATGCCATCCAACCATCTCATCCTCTGTCACCCTCTTCTCCTCTTGCCCTCAATCATTCCAAGCATCAGGGTTTTTTCCAATGAATTGGCTCTTCACATCAGGTGGCCAAAGTATTGGAGCTTCAGTTTCAGCACCAGTCCTTCCAATGAACAGTCAGGGTTGATTTCCTTTAGGACTGACTGGTTTGAGTCTAAGGGACTCTCAAGAGTCTTCTCCAGCATCACAGTTCAAAAGCATCCATTCTTCCATGCCCAACCTTCTTTATGGTCCAACTATCACATCCTTACATAACTACTGGAAAAACCAAAGTTTTGACTATAGGAACTTAATTGGCAAGTAATGTCTTTGATTTTTAATACACTGTCTAGGCCTGTCAAAGCTTTTCTTCCAAGAAGCAAGTATCTTTTAATTTCGTGGCTGCAGTCAGCATCCACGTTGAATTTGGAGCCCAAAGAAATGAAATCTGACACTGTTTCCACATTTTTCCCATCTACTTGCCATGAAGGGATAGGACTGGAGGCCATGATCTTAGTTTTCTCAATGTTGAGTGTTAAGCCAGCTTTTTCACTCTCCTCTTTCACCTTCATCAAGAGGTTCTTTAGTTCCTCTTTACTTTCTGCCATTAAAGTGGCATCATCTGCTTATCTGAGGTTATCATATTTCTCTCAGCAATCTTGATTCCAGCTTGTGATTCATCCACTTCTGCATTTTGCATGATATGCTCTGCATATAAGTTAATTAAGCAGGGTGACAATATACAGCCTTGATGTATTCCTTTCCTAATTTTGAACTATTGCTCCATGTCAGGTTCTAACTGTTGCTTCTTGTCCTGCATACAGATTTCCCAGGAGGCAGGCAGTGTGCTCTGGTGTCCCCAGCTCATCAAGAGTATTCCACAGTTTGTTGTGATCCACACAGTCAAAGTCTTTAGCATATTCATTGAAGCAGAAGCAGATTTTTTTCTGCGAATTCCCTTGCTTTTTCTATGATTCAGTATATGCTGGCAATTTGATCTCTGGTTCCTCTGCCTTTTCTACATCTAGCTTGTACATCGGTAAGTTCTCCGTTCATGTACTGTTAAAGCCGAGCATGAAAGATTTTGAGCATAATCTTGCTGGTGTGTGAGATGAGTGCAACTATATGGTAATTTGAACATTGTTTGGCATTGCCTTTATTTGGAGTGAAAACTGACCTTTTCCAGTCCTGTGGCCACTGCTGTGAAAGTGTTAGTCACTGAGTCATGTCTGACTCTTTGTGACCCTAGGGCCTGTAGCCCACCAGGCTTCTCTGTCCATGGAATTTTCCAGGCAAGAATACTGGAGCAGGGTGGCCACTGCTGAGTTTTCCAAATTTGCTGGCATAATGAGTGCAGCACATTAACAGCATCATCTTTAAGGCTTTTAAAAGCTCAATTGGAATTCCATCACCTCTGTTAGCTTTGTTTGTAGTAATGCTTCCTAAGGCCTACTTGCCTGTACAGTCCAGGATATCTGGGTCTAGGTGAGTGACTACACCGTCATAGTTATCTGAGTCACTAAGAGCTTTTGTGTACAGTTCTTCTGTGTATTCTTGCCACCTCTTCTTAATATCTTCTGCTTCTATTAGGTCCATACCATTTCTGTCCTTTACTGAGCCTATCTTTGCATGAAATGTTCCATGGTATCTCCAAGTTTCTTGATGTTGTTGTAAATATTTAAGTTTTTTTTACAAAAGAAAAGAAGTTGTTGTAATATTTGATTACAAATTTAATAAAAATTGATGGCTGTTGTTAAAAAAAAAAAAAAAGACCTCTAGTTTCTCCCATTCTATTTTTTCCTTCTCTCATTGCATTGTTTCCTGGAGAAGGCTTTCATACCTCTACTAAAACTTGCTATTCTCCGGAACTCTGCATTCAGTTACATATATCTTTCCCTTTCTCCTTTGCCTTTCACTTCTCTTCTTTCCTCAGCTATTCGTAAAGCCTTCTCAGACAACCACTTTGCCTTCTTGCATTTCTTTTTCTTAGAGATGATTTTGGTCACCACCTCCTGTACAATGCTATGAACCTCTGTCCATAATTCTTCAGGCTCTGTGTCTAACAGATCTAGTCCCTTGAATCTATTTGTTACTTCCACTGTATAATCATAAGGGATTTGATTTAGGTCATACCTGGGTGGCTTAGTGGTTTTCCCTATTTTCTTCAATTTGAGCCTGAATTTTGCAATTGGGAGCTGATGATCTGAGCCACAGTCAGCTCCAGGTCTTATTTTTGCTGACTGTATAGAGCTTCTCCATCCTCAACTGCAAAGAATATAATCAATCTGATTTCAGTACTGACTCAGGTGATGTCAGTATGCCACCAGATGATGAAGTCCATGTGTAGAGCTGGAGTGATTGCCAGTGTGTACAGGGCTTCTTCTTGAGGTGATGAAAATTATCTAAAATTAAGC
Organism: Muntiacus reevesi; assembly: GCF_963930625.1. Taxonomy (NCBI): domain Eukaryota; kingdom Metazoa; phylum Chordata; class Mammalia; order Artiodactyla; family Cervidae; genus Muntiacus; species Muntiacus reevesi. Next base: position 6,471,016 of record NC_089268.1, on the reverse strand, counting down.
CGCAGTGTTGACTGAATAACTTTTTAGATATACTAGAAGCCATTGAATTTTATACATCAAATGAGTAAATGTATGATATGTGACTTTTTTTTAATCAATAAGCTGTTAAAAAGAGTGAACTGAGGTTTACAATTGTGGGTATATACATGTGAATGCATCACCTAGATTAATATCAGAAAGGGGAAAGAAGGAGAAAAAGAAGAACAAACTTAGCCCAAGTTAGCAAAAGGAAAGTGAAAGTGAAAGTTACTCAGTTATGTCTGACTCTTTTTGACCCCATGGACTTTGTCCACGGAATTCTCCAGGCCAGAACACTGGAGTGGTATCTGTTCCCTTCTCCAGGGGATCTTCCCAACCCAGGGATCGAACCAGGGTCTCCTGCATTGCAGGCAGATTTTTTGCCAACTGAGCTATCAGGGAAGCCTAGCAGAAGGAAGGAAATAATTAATTAGAAGAAAACTAAATGAAGCACAGAATAGGAAAACAATAGCAATAAAAAAAAAAGACAAAGCTAGAGTTTGGATTTTTTGAAAAAAGAAAATGAATAAATCCTTATGAGGCTAATTAAGAAAAAATAATAACAGCCAAGACTCATAGTCAGAAATAAAAAAGGGAAAAGTTACAAGTGATGGAAAAAAACAATTTTAAAGGGTCAAACTCTTATGAATAATTATATGGACAAACTAGAAAAAAAGATAAATTCCTACAATCTACCAAGACCAAATAAATAGAAAACCTGAATAGACCAATGACAAATAAAGAAGACTATATAAGCAATCAAAAATCTTCCAATAAAGAAAGTCCCAGGACCAGATGACTTCACAGGTAAATTCTACCAAATACTTAAAGAATTAATACCAATCCACCTTACAGTCTTCCAAGAAAAAGAAGACACAACACTTCCAAACTTATATTATTAGGCCAGTATCAAATAAAGCCCAAGAAGACACTACAAGAAAAGAAAACTACAGGCCAATATCCTTCATGATCATGCATACAAAAAGTCTCAACAAATATTAGGACACTGAATTCAACAGTGCATCAGAAGGATCATACATCATGATTAGGTGGGGTTTATCCCTGGAATGCAAAGATGGCTCAGTATTGATATACCACATTGACAGAATGAAGATAAAAATCACACAGTTGCTGGGAGCCATTATGGGGGGTCCTGCCCGTGACGAGGTCATGAAGAAAATACCGGGCAGGCAAGGCCGTCCAGGACCCCATCCATGACGAGGTCATCAGGAAAAAACCTGACAGGCAAGGCCGTCTAGGATAAGGGACCCTCCAGGTTGGCCTCGGCCTCTACCCCACCCTGTATCCTCCCCCCTTTTCTGCTGTTGTTCTTATTTGCCCTGCTGCGAATTCTTGTGTTGCCTGCCGAGAGCTCTCCTGCTCCTCTTTCACTGAATAAAGACCAACTTAAAACCCTAATTAATAAATCTTCTGGACGCTGGTACCCTATGAAGGGGCCAGAGATGAAGAAAATGCTTCAATTCAAACCCTTTTGCTGGCATTCTGGCTTGTTTGATAAATATGTGCTCTCTTTGCAAAAAATGCTCTTGATTGTTCTAAACATCCTAAGCACAGTACGTTAACAAAAGAAACTATTAAGCATAGGTCCCTCTGCAGGGTGAGAAAAGCCCCACAAATATTATAGCCACAAATGTGCCTAATAGAAAATACTTTAGACAGAGATTAGCTGGAGACTTCTTGCAGGTGGTTAACTTTTAGACTAAGAGCCTGTTTTGTGCCATATCTGCTGTTTTTGCAGTCCTTCGCATTTCTGTTCTGTAAAAATGTAATCCTATCTAGTTCGCATAGAGATGATGCTTATTAGAAAGAAAATAGATTAATTATAAGAAAAACAGGGTCGGCTACTGAAGTTGCTTAAGTCACACCAGGTGCAAGCCATAACATGTTAGCAGGCCTGAAGGCCAAATGATAAGAAAGACTCTTGTGAACGAAAAGTATGTGGGTGACATCCTGTTTCTGTTGAAGGTCAAGTTGCTGTAATGTTTTGAGATGACCTGTGTGTAAGCAATGTGCACTTCCCCCAAAGATGCTGTTAAGGGTATAAAGGAGCCGTGCAAAAATAAACTTCAGACTTAGCCCCAGGCTTTGTCTCACTCTCTCATTCGCCAACGCCATTCATCCTGAGGGTTCCCCTGGATCCTGCTGGGGCTGGACCCCGGCACACAATCATCTCAATAAATGCAGAAAAAGCATTTGATGAAATTCAACACCATTTCATGACAAAAATTCTCAACAAATTAGGTATACAAGAAACTTACCTCAACACAGTGAAGACCATAGATATATGAAAAGCCCACAGCTAATATCATACTCAATGGTAAAGAGATGAAGATTTTTCCTCTAAGATCAAGAACAAGGCAAGGATGCCCACATCCACCACATCTATTTACCATAGTACTGAGTGTACTAGTCAGAGCAGTAATGCAAGAAAAAGAAATTAAAAATATCTAAACTGGAAAGGAAAAAGTAAAACTCTCTGTTTGTAGACAATATGATATTGCATAAGGAAAACACTAAAGACTACATAAAATACTGCTAAAACTAATAAATGCAGTAAAGTTGCAGAGTACAAAATCAACATACAGAAATCAGTGCATGTTATACAATAACAATGAACTATCTACAAAGGAAACTAAGAAAATAATCCTAAAATTGCATCAAAAATCATAAAATGCTTAGGAATAAACTAAGCCAAGGAGGTGAAAGACTTGAATGCTGGAAACTATAAAATATTGATGAAAGAAATTAAAGACATTAGTTAATAAATGAAAAGACATTCCTAGCTCATGGATTGGAATACTTCATATTGTTAAAATGTTTATTCAACCCCAAAAGATCTATATATTCAATGCAATCCATACCAAAACCCTAAAGGCATTTTTTTATATAAATAATAAAAACAATCCTAGTATTCAAATAGCCAAAAGCACAGATGACAAAAGCAAAAGTAGACAACTGGGATTTTATCAAACTGAAACGCTTCTGCACAACAAAGGAAATCACCAACAAGATGAAAAGAAAAGGCATACTATGGAATGGAAGAAAATATTTGTAAGTTATATATCTGATAAAGAGCTAATATAGAATATATATAAGGAACTCCTACAACTCAATAGAAACAAAAATCAAAGACCCATTTAAAAATAGGCAAAGGAACTGAGCAATCACGTCTCCAAGAAGACACACAGATGACAAACAAGTAAATGAAAAGGTACTCAGCATCACTAATCATCAAGAAAATGGAAATCAAAACTACAATGAAATATCACCTCTTATCAGTTGGGGTTATTTTATATATATATATACACAAAAGTGTTGGCAAGAATTTGGAAAAACTGGAACGAACCCTTGTACACTATTATAGGGATGTAAATTGGTACATCCACTATAGAAAACAGTAAGGAGGTTCCTCAAAAAATTAAGAATAAAACTATATTATCCAGCAATATCACTTCTGCATATTTAACAAAAAGAATGAAAACTTTGAGGAGATATCCAAACTACTGTGTTAATTGCAGCATTATTCACAATAGCCAAGACATGGAAGAAACTTAATGTCCATTGATAGATGAATGGCTTTAAAGATGTGAGATAGATAGGTATACACACACACAGAGGAATATTTTTCAACCTCAAAAAAGAAAGAAATCTTTCCATTTTCAACAACATAGATGAACTTGGAGGACATACACTAGTGAATAAGCCGTATCCAAAATGATAACCACTACATGGTCCCACTCTCATGAGGAACCTAAAATGGTCAAATTCATAGAAGCAGAGAATAGAATGATTTTTGTCAGGGGCTGGGGAAAGGGAAACAGGGAAGTATTGGTCAAAGAATACAAAGATTCAGTTATGCAAAATGAATAAGTCCTAGAAATCTACTGTACAATATAGCTTAGTGCCTATAGGTAACAATACTGCTTTGTAAACTTTAAAATTTGCTATGAGGGTAGATCTTACATTGTGCTCATATTACAAAAGACAATAAACAATGATAAGGGGGGAGGAAGGAAATTTTTGGAGGGGACAGATATGTTCACACCATCAATTGTGGTGATGGTACACTGTATATACTTATGTGCAAACTCTCCAAGTTGTATATGTATAAGAATCTATGTTTTCTAAAAACATCAAAAGACTAGATTATAAAACCCATGAGAGTTTTGTTCTCTTCTATATGTCCAGCACCTACAAAGTATAAATAAATACTTGTTTAATCAACAAACAAATAGGAAATAAAACACAAAACTAGTCAAATAAAATTAATAATACATGATTGAACTCTTGAAAACAGGGCCCCATACTGTATGTTCAGGAAGCACTATCTGTAATCTTTAAGGAATCACTTGACACTTGAAGAACTTCCGTAACCTTTAAGTAACAAAATGGACAATGTTTCCAAAGGAAAAGAAAACACCTATAGATCAAGGAAATCTGAACTGAACTTTTGAGCAAGTGTGGCCATCCAAGTTGTGACCATTAGGAAACATGATGACATTTTTAATCCAGTGCTTGACCAAGTGGTCTTGCTGGCTGATGGATTTACACAAATTCTCTCCTAGGGATCAAAACAAATAAACGAACAAACAAACAAACACACTTACAGCAGGATAATGAAGTGGACTGTTGGCTTATTCCAGATATACTGACTTGAATACATATATGTCCCTGATGTACTTTTACTTAATAGGTCAACTATAGAAAGACTGTTTCTGTTTGATAATTGACCCAGAAAATCTTCTACATGTAAGAATAATATGGTGCTCACCCACCATCATAGGAGGATGTGCCTTTGAGTTTTTTCAGGATTGATGAGTGATTGGCACATCCCCATTCTTCTTACTCTAATTCTCCAATATTCATATCACACAAGTTGTCAGGGTTAAGATTAAAATTGTTAGGGTTGAGGATTCATTCCCCTACTCTCTGAAAAAAAAAGTCAAATCCCTTGGGAGACACATCTAAGAACCTGTGGCTCAGATCCACTAAACAAACCTATCTGAATGGCTCATTGAAGAAGCTTCTAATGTCCTGGGATTTTATTTCTAACACATAAGAATTCATAATATATTCAAAATAAACTGATTATGACCTTTAAATTACAACTTTTAGTTCATTCATTTTATACCAATGTCATATGTAAACAAATGTCTAGTATCTGTACATTTTCCTCATAACTCACTAGCTACAGAAATCTTTTCTTTGGTAAATACCTTGTAACCAGGGATACCCATTAATCCATCCTTTCCATGTCTTCCTGGTTCTCCCTGAAAAATAAGTACAAGTATTTTAATATATTTTGGCACTAATGTTTCTTTTTTAAATGAAGATAGTACAGGATAAATTTTATTTAATGTAAATACTAAAGAAAATTTTCCATCAAACTCACAGCACGTCCAGGAAGGCCAGGAAAACCAGCATTCCCCTTTTCACCTTTTGCACCCTGTTTTTAAAAATAAACAAAAACAATCCTTACAAGAAGGTTTTTAAATTCCAACTCAAACTTAAATAGGAAAGAAAGATAATTTCCTCATGGACTGATAGAATTCATGGAACCACAGCGTGTGTTGGCCCTGCAGTTTTGGGCAAAGCACCATTTTACCAGGACACAGCATGACATTGAGAATAAGATGGATACAGAATTACTAAAAGCATCTAAACACAGAAACCACGTCTAGGCAGAATTAAAAAGAAATGTGTATCTTAAATATAGAGAGAACATAATTTCCCTTCGATGAGAAAAAATAAGGTTCTCAATAAACACACTGTTAAACAGCTACCACTTCCAAGTAATCTCCCTCTATAAATATTTTGAAAGTTCAGAAGGGTCAATAACACAAAGTATTCTTATAGAAAATCAAGTTTAACAGTCAATAGTCATTTTCCCATTATTTCGTTGTTCTGAATAAACCCCACAGAGAAAGGTGAAAAAAGCTAATTGCCAGAACAGTGGACTGGGACTGAAATTTCAATTTTCTATTTCCATTATATTGAAAGTTCAATACGATACTCTGTTTGGGGATCTAAACTTCCCTTTTTGCCATAAAATCCAGGTGATCCTTTATCTCCTTTGGGGCCCATTTCACCCTAAAAGACAAAATATAAATCCTGAGTTTTAGAGATTTCTCTTTTAGAGTATTTAGAGTATTTCTCTTATGGATTAAAGAAAAACACCAATTATACACAATGGAGTTTACTATGCTAACATCAGAATAAAATAGAAATAAAATTATTTAAAGTTTATTTACAAAAATCTTATATCCCAGGCTTTATAAAACAAAAGCAAGAAAAAGTGAGGGCATCTGTTACTCTAACAGGGCTTTATATGATAAAGGTTAAGAAACTTTCTGTATAATCAAAGTTACTCAACAATTTTTAAATACTATAAGATTTATGGCTGAAAATTTTAAATGAAATTTGTAAAAGCTTTATGTAAACTATATATTAATCTTAACCGAGTAATTTAATATATGAGCATTTATTGATAGCACATTTATAACAAAAAGTACTTTCAATTTGAAGTAAAATGCAATATTGGTTAATTTTATAGAGAACAGATTTCTTCCACCTTTGATCCTGGTATTCCATGAAGCCCAGGAAAACCAGGAAGTCCACGGTCACCCTGAAAATAAAACAAATTAATTAAAGAAAACACATTTCAGCCTAAAAATATCAACATATACTCTTCCACCTCATTCTTGACAAAATCTATTCGAAACAAATCTGCAAACAGTTAAATATACATCTATACTAAAACCCTGTCTCTATAAAAGACTAATCCTCTTTTAGCAGAGTTTCATTTATGATCAGAGAAGGAGAATATGAGAGGCAAGGGGAATCTCATCAACAGCCCTTACCCCACCCTTAGAGAGCAGTCATCTATTCTAAAAACACCTAGACTCTTATGTGGCAAGACCTAGGAGTTAATGGAAATGGCCAAGGGCTAACACTCTCCTCAAGAGAGCCATTCTCTGAGGTCCCAGTGCAGTGAGGATAGACCTGAGATGAAAGTCTAGGATTCTGTAGAGAATTTTTCTCCTATTGCTGATCTCAGTAAATTGTTCATAGTAGGTGTCTACTCACATGTGTCTATGAAGAGGGGAGGACCTACATGATCTCCAGAAGAGGAGAGATGGAGAAAATCACAACAGCTTGGTATTTGGTGACATAATTTTAATACTTATTTCTGTGGGACTTAGTGCTATTGCCTTAGCTTCAAAAATCTTAATTGCCAAGACACAGTTTCAAGAGAAGCCCAATGGCTCACTCAGCAAGATTTAGGTTAATTCACATTTATTTAAGCAAATTAAGACACTGCACACAAAAAACTTATGATTTCCTTAGCTGTCTGGTAGAGAGAGAAGAGGATGTGACCAGTTATCTATGATAAATGTTATTCTTAAAAAATCTCAATTTTACTGAAGGTTGTTTATTCACACGTTTTAAAGAGTTGACAGCTATTCAAGGCATAGAACCCTTGAAAGGCAACTCTTTCCACCCTAAATTCCAAGTCACCAAATCACATGGTTACCTTACTGCTCCGTTTTTCAGTTCCTAGCACTAAGTTAAAGGTGAGAGAACCACCTGTCTGAATTGAGACAGGAGTTGAAGGCCAGGTAGACAAAGATACACTCTTGATAAGATGGAATTTAGCTGGGTAATGAGTACTTAATAAAAGTACAAAAAGAAGGGTAAACTGAACTCCCTTTAAGCATGAACCTAGTCCCACCTAAGAATTCCATTCTCTGACTACTTATAGAAGACACCATCTTCAAACTGGTGATGTTTTCCTGGAGATAAGATAAACCAACCTTGGATGAAGAGAGAAGACCAGGAAAATTAACCCACACTGGAACCAAGAAAACATAAAATCTGAACAAAACCACCCTCACGTGCATAAGCAAGATTTTTAAGTAAAATTAAAAGGCACAGCATCCATATTAATATCCAGCAATGAAAAGGGGAGGGGCAGAGAAACAGTAAAATGCTTGGAGACTACTGAGGCCATATCTACAAAATACAAAACACAAGAAAGTGCAACTCAAACCCTATATACTCAGCCAAGTACTGTCCAAGGTTTAAAAGCAATAGGTGGTAAAGAAGTTGTAAAAGTAAGCCAATGTCTATCTACAATGGTTCTGTAAAGTGAAAGAAAAACGCTGCTGGGCTGGCCATTGAGCATTGAGTCATCAGTTACTGCAGGACAGGTGAGCCTAAGTTGATTAACAGAAATTTATCTACTAGGAAAAAGAGGCTGCAAAACAATAATATTAAAAAAATAAATGTGGCAGTGGCTCTGAGGCTAGGTAGTGGATAGTGAAAAATAATTGTTGGAGGTTGGAAATACAGTGATTTATGTAATACAGTGAATATTTAGTGAAAACTTGGCTTGTAATAAACTGCTAAGGCAAAGAATGCATCCAATGAACTTAGCTAAAGACCAAAAAACAGAATGACAGTATCATGAATCAATGGTATTGGCTGCACTTGAAAAGGGGACTAAAAAGAGATCAGTTCAGAAAAGAATCAGCCAGTTTGCAAGCTGCAATGAAAAGAACAGACCAAGTCTAAAAATACTGGGATGGGGAGAATACACCTTTTCACTCCCATCTCTAATAGGCAAATAATGAAATTGGAGAAGACCTTTAAGAAGTTCAGTCAACACACAGCCTCTGAGAAGAAGCAACTCAAGTTTGTGGCCCTAAAAGCCATTCTCAGTTCAGTCAGTTCAGTTCAGTTCAGTTCAGTCGCTCAGTCGTGTCTGACTCTTCGCAACCCCATGGACTACGGCACACCAGGCCTCCCTGTCCATCACCAACTTCAGGAACTTACTCAAACTCATGTCCATTGAGTCAGTGATGCCATCCAACCATCTCATCCTCTGTTGTCCCCTTCTCCTCCTGCCCTCAATCTTTCCCAGTATCAGGGTCTTTTCCAATGAGTCAGTTCTTCGCATCAGCTGTATTGGAGTTTCAGGTTCAGCATCAGTCCTTCCAATGAATATTCAGGGCTGATTTCTTTTAGGATGGACTGGTTGGATCTCCTTACAGTTCAAGGGACTCTCAAGAGTCTTCTCCAACACCACTGTTCAAAAGCATCAATTCTTCGGCGCTCAGCTTTCTTCAGAGTCCAACTCACATCAATACAAGACTATTGGAAAACCCGTAGCTTTGACTACATGGACCTTTGTCGGCAAAGCAATGTCTCTGCTTTTTAATATGCTATCTCTGTTGGTCATAACTTGCTCCAAGGAGGAAGCCTTCAATTTCATGGGTGCAGTCACCATCTCCAGTGATTTTGGAGCCCCAAAAAACAAAGTATCTCACTGTTTCCACTGTGTCCCCTTGTATTCACCATGAAGTGATGAGACCAGATGCCATGATCTTAGTTTTCTGAATGTTGAGCTTTAAGCCAACTTTTTCACTCTCCTCTTTCACTTTCAGCAAGAGTCTCTTCAGTTCTTCACTTTCAGCCATAAGGGTGGTGTCATCTGCCTATCTTAAGTTATTGATATTTCTCCTGGCAATCATGACTCCAGCTTGTCCTTCATCCAGCCCAGCGTTTTTCATGATGTACTCTGCATATAAGTTAAACAAGCCGGTGACAATATATAGCCTTGACGTACTTCTTTCCTGATTTGGGAACAGTCTGCTGCTCCATGTCCAGTTCTAATTGTTGCTTCTTGACCTGCATACAGATTTCTTAGGAGGAAGGTCAGGTGGTCTGGTATTCCCATCTCTTGAAGAATTTTCCACAGTTTGTTGTGGTCCACACAGTCAAAGGTTTTGACATAGTCAATAAAGCAGAAGTAGATGTTTTTCTGGAACTCTCTCACTTTTTTGATGATCCAGTGGATATTGGCAATATGATCTCTGGTTCCTCTGCCTTTTCTAAAACCAGCTTGAACATCTGGAAGTTCACGGTTCACATACTGTTGAAGCCTGGTGTGGAGAATTCTGGGCATTATTTTGCTAGTGTGCAGTAGTTTGAACAGTCTTTGACATTGCCTTTCTTTGGGATTGGAACGAAAACTGACCTTTTCCAGTCCTGTGGCCACTGCTGAGTTTTCCAAATTCGCTGGCATATCGACTATAGTACTTTCACAGCATCATCTTTTAGGATTTGAAATAGTGCAACTGGAATTCCATCACCTCCACTAACTTTGTTTGTAGTGATACTTCCTAAGGCCCTCTTGACTTTGCATTCCAGGATGTCCGGCTCTAGGTGAGTGATCACACCATCGTGGTTATCTGGTTTATGAAGATCTTTTCTGTATAGTTCTTCTGTGTGTTCTTGCCACCTCTTCTTAATATCTTCTGCATCTGTTAGGTCCATACCATTTCTGTCTTTTATTGAGTCCATCTTTGCATGAAATATATCTCTTGGTATATCTAATTTTCTTGAAGAGATCTCTATTCTTTCCCATTCTATTGTTTTCCTCTATTTCTTTGCAATGATCACTGAGGAAGGCTTTCTTATCTCTCTATGCTATTCTTTGGAACTCTGCATTCAAATGGGTATATCTTTCCTTTTTTCCTTTGTCTTTCATTTTTCTTCTCTTCACAGCTATTTGTAAGGCCTCCTCAGACAGCCATTTTGCCTTTTTGCTTTTCTTTTTCTTGGGAATGGTGGTGATCCCTGCTTCCTGTACAATGTCATGAACCTGTCCATAGTTCCTCAGGCACTCTGTCTGTCAAATCTAATCCCTTGAATCTATTTGTCATTTCCACTGTACAATTGTAAGGGATTTGATTTAGGTCATACCTGAATGGTCTAGTGGTTTTCCCCACTTTCTTTGATTTAAGTCCGAATTTGGCAATAAGGAGTTTGTGGTCTGTGCCACAGTCAGCTCCCAGTCTTGTTTTTGCTGACTGTACAGAACTTCTCCATCATTGGCTGAAAAGAATATAATCAATCTGATTTTGATATTGACCATCTGGTGATGTCCATACGTAGAGTCTTCTCTTTTGTTATTGGGAGAGGGTATTTGTTATGACTAATGCATTCTCTTGGCAAAACTCTATTAGCCTTTGCCCAGCTTTGTGCACACCAGGACCCAGGAGAAATGAGCAGTGAACCCACAGGAGACTGACCCAGAGTTGCCCGTGAGTGTCCAGGAGTCTCCAGTGGAGGCATGGGTTGATGGTGGCCTGCTGCAAGGCTGGGGGCACTGAGTGTAGCAATGCATGCATGGGACCTTTTGGAGGGGGTCACCATTATCTTCATTACCTCCACCACTAGGCCCTGGTTTGGCCCTGGTAAATAACAGGGAGGGAACACAGCCCCACTCATCAATACAAAATTGGATTAAAGATTTACTGAACATGGTCCTGCCCATCAGAAAAAGACCCAAATTCCCCCTCAGTCTCTCTCCCATTAGGAAGCTTCCATAAGCCTCTCATTCTTCTCCATCAGAGGGCAGACAGACTGAAAACCACAATCACAGGAAACTAACCAATCTGGTCACATGGACCACAGCCTTGTCTAACTCATTGAAACTATGAGCCATGCTGTGTAGGGTCACCCAAGACAGATGAGTCATGGTGGAGAGTTCTGACAAAATGTGGTCCACTGGAGAAGGGAGTGGCAAACCACCTCAGTATTCTTGCCTTGAGAACCCCATAAACATGAAAAACTATTCCCAGATACTCTAAATTAGTAAAAGTTGCATCAAAACATTCTCTCAAGCTGGACATGATGGTTTCATAAGAAGAAACTACTACTTATTAATAACTAATCAGTGAATGCAGAAAGGGCCGTGACTAAAATGAAATTGTGGATGATGCTACAGGCTGGAATCACAAGTCAACAATAAAAAATTACAAATAAATATTTGCTGTTGAGAGAATTATTCTACCAAAAGAACCACAAATCTGTACTAAAAGAGACTACAACTGTGCAAAACTTTAAAACAAAGTTGCCCTATCACCAATACTTTTAATGTTTTTCTGCCAGTTTTTACTAGCCCATGAATTAAGGCAAAATATAAAAATAAAAGAGGTGAAATCTGGAAAGAAGAGTACAAAATATATTTATTTATGATTATACATCTATTTGCCAATACACCTATTACCTTGAAACAACTGATGAGAGAAATCAGTTAATTGTTGTTCTAAAAATTAACATACAAAGCAGTTTTTATATGTATAAGCAATAATCAATACAAAAATATGTTAAAGAAAATGTTTCACTTATCATAGGACCAAAAGAGACAAAAAACTCCACAATAAAAAGGAACCACAAACCACCAGAATTCAGAAAGCCCACTCCAGACACAGCATTCTAAACAAGATGAAAAGGTAGAGAAATACCCAACAAGTAAAGGAACATGAAAAATGCCGACCAAGTCAAACAAAAGAGGAGGAGATAGGGAATCTATCTGAAAAAGAATTTAGAGTAATGATAATAAAAATGATCCAAAATCTTGGAAACAAAATGGAGTTACAGATAAATAGCCTGGAGACAATGATTGAGAATATGCAAGAAATGTTTAACAAGGACATAGAAGAAATAAAAAAGAGTCAATTAAAAATGAGTAATGCAATAAGTGAGATCAAAAACACTCTGGAGGGAACCAAGAGTAGAATAATGGAGACAGAAGATAGGATAAGTGAGGTAGAAGATAAAAGGAAATAATGATAAAGATAAAGATAAAGGAAATAAATAGTTACACAGATCCAAGAAACCCAGAGAGTCCCAAACAGGATAAACCCAAGGCGAAACACCCCAAGACACATATTAATCAAATTAACAAAGATCAAACACAAAGAACAAATATTAAAAGCAGCAAGGGAGAAACAACAAATAACACACAAAGGGATTCCCATAAGGATAACAGCTGATCTATCAATAGAAACCCTTCAGGCCAGAAGGGAATGGCAGGACATACTGAAAGTAGTGAAAGAGAATAACCTACAACCTAGATTACTGTACCCAGCAAGGATCTCATTCAGATATGAAGGAGAATTCAAAAGCTTTACAGACAAGCAAAAGCTGAGAGAATTCAGCACCACCAAATCAGCTCTTCAACAAATGCTACAGGATCGTCTCTAGACAGGAAACACAGAAAGGTTGTATAAACGTGAACCCAAAACAACAAAGTAAATGGCAATGGGACCATACCTATCAATAATTACCTTAAATGTAAATGCGTTGAATGCCCCAACCAAAAGACAAAGACTGGCTGAATGGATACAAAAACAAGACCCCTATATATGCTGTCTACAAAAGACCCACCTCAAAACAAGGGACACATACAGACTAAAAGTGAAGGGGCGGGAAAAAAAATATTTCACGCAACCGGAGACCAAAAGAAAGCAGGAGTCACAATACTCATATCAGATAAAATACACTTTCAAATAAATGCTGTGAAAAGAGACAAAGAAGGACACTACATAATGATCAAAGGATCAATCCAAGAAGAAGATATAACAATTATAAATGTATGTGCACCCAACACAGGAGCACCGCAATATGCAAGGCAAACGCTAATGAGGATGAAAGAGGAAATTAATACTAACATAATAATAGTGGGAGACTTTAATATCACACTCACAACTATGGATAGATCAACTAAACAGAAAATTAAAAAGGAAACACAAACCTTAAATGACACAGTGGACCAGCTAAACCTAATTGATATCTATAGGACATTTCACCCCAAAACAATCAACTTCACCTTTTTCTCAAGTGCACACGGAACCTTCTCAGAATAGATCACATTCTGGGCCATAAATCTAGTCTTGGTAAATTCAAAAAAATTGAAATCATTCCAGTCATCTTTTCTGACCACAGTGCAGTAAGATTAGATCTCAATTACAGGAAAAAAATTATTAAAAATTCAAACATATGGAGGCTAAATAACATGCTTCTGAATAACCAACAAATCATAGAAGAAATCAAAAAAGAAATCAAAATATGCATAGAAACGAATGAAAATGAAAACACAACAACCCAAAACCTATGGGACACTGTAAAAGCAGTGCTAAGGGGAAGGTTCATAGTATTACAGGCTTACCTCAAGAAACAAGAAAAAAGTCAAATAAATAACCTAACTCTACACCTAAAGCAACTAGAGAAGGAAGAAATGAAGAACCCCAGGGTTAGAAGAAGGAAAGAAATCTTAAAAATTAGGGCAGAAATAAATGCAAAAGAAACTAAAGAGACCATAGCAAAAATCAACAAAGCTAAAAGCTGGTTTTTTGAAAAAATAAACAAAATTGACAAACCATTAGCAAGACTCATTAACAAACAAAGGGAGAAGAACCAAATTAACAAAATTAGAAATGAAAATGGAGAGATCACAACAGACAACACTGAAATCCAAAGGATCATAAGAGACTACCACCAGCAGCTCTATGCCAATAAAATGGACAACTTGGAAGAAATGGACAAATTCTTAGAGAAGTATAACTTTCCAAAACTGAACCAGGAAGAAATAGAAGATCTTAACAGAACCATCACAAGCAAGGAAATCGAAACTGTAATCAGAAATCTTCCAGCAAGCAAAAGCCCAGGACCAGATGGCTTCACAGCTGAATTCTACCAAAAATTTAGAGAAGAGCTAACACCTATCTTACTCAAACTCTTCCAGAAAATTGCAGAAGAAGGTAAACTCCCAAACTCATTCTATGAGGCCACCATCACCATAAATCCAACATCAGACAAAGATGCCACAAAAAAAGAAAACTACAGGCCAATATCACTGATGAACATAGATGCAAAAATCCTTAACAAAATTCTAGCAGACAGAATCCAACAACATATTAAAAAAATCATACAACAAGACCAAGTGGGCTTTATCCCAGGAATGCAAGGATTCTTTAATATCCGCAAATCAATCAATGTAATACACCACATTAACAAATTGAAAGATAAAAACCATATGATTATCTCAATAGATGCAGAAAAAGCCTTTGACAAAATTCAACATCCATTTATGATTAAAACTCTCCAGAAAGCAGGAATAGAAGGAAAATACATCAACATAATAAAAGCTATATATGACAAACCCACAGAAAGCATTAGCCTCAATGGTGAAAAATTGAAAGCATTTCCTCTAAAATCAGGAACAAGACAAGGGTGCCCACTCTCACCACTACTATTCAACATAGTTTTGGAAGTGTTGGCCACAGCAATCAGAGCAGAAAAAGAAGTTAAAGGAATTCAGATAGGAAAAGAAGAAGTGAAACTCTCACTGTTTGCAGATGACATGATCCTCTACATAGAAAACCCTAAAGACTCTACCAGAAAATTACTAGAGCTATTCAATAAATATAGTAAAGTGGCAGGATATAAAATTAACACACAGAAATCTCTTGCATTCCTATACACTAACAATGAGAAAACAGAAACAGAAATTAAGGAAACAATACTATTCACCATTGCAACAGAAAGAATAAAATACTTAGGAGTATATCTACCTAAAGAAACAAAAGACCTATACATAGAAAACTATAAAACACTGATGAAAGAAATCAAAGAGGACACAAACAGATGGAGAAACATACCGTGTTCATGAATTGGAAGAATCAGTATTGTCAAAATGGCTATACTAACCAAAGCAATCTATAGATTCAATGCAATCCCTATCAAGCTACAAACGGTACTTTTCACAGAACTAGAACAAATAATTTCACAATTTGTATGGAAATACAAAAAACCTCGAATAGCCAAAGTAATCTTGAGGAAGAAGAATGGAACTGGAGGAATCAACCTGCCTGCCTTCAGACTATACTACAAAGCTACAGTCATCAAGACAGTATGGTACTGGCACAAAGACAGAAATATAGATCAATGGAACAGAATAGAAAGCCCAGAGATAAATCCACGAACCTATGGACACCTTATCTTTGACAAAGGAGGCAAGGATATACAATGGAAAAAGACAACCTCTTTAACAAGTGATGCTGGGAAAACTGGTCAACCACTTGTAAAAGAATGAAATTAGAACACTTTCTAACACCATACACAAAAATAAACTCAAAATGGATTAAAGATCTAAATGTAAGACCAGAAACTATAAAACCCCTAGAGGAGAACATAGGCAAAACACTCTCTGACATAAATCACAGCAGGATCCTCTATGACCCATCTCCCAGAATATTGGAAATAAAATAAAAAATAAACAAATGGGACCTAATTAAACTTAAAAGCTTTTGCACAACAAAGGAAACTATAAGCAAGGTGAGAAGACAGCCCTCAGATTGGGAGAAAATAATAGCAAATGAAGCAACAGACAAAGGATTAATCTCAAAAATATACTCCTGAAACTCAATTCCAGAAAAATAAATGACCCAATCAAAAAATGGGCCAAAGAACTAAACAGACATTTCTCCAAAGAAGACATACAGATGGCTAACAAATACATGAAAAGATGCTCAACATCACTCATTATCAGAGAAATGCAAATCAAAGCCACAATGAGGTACCATTACATGCCAGTCAGAATGGCTGCTATCCAAAAGTCTAAAAGCATTAAATGCTGGAGAGGGTGTGGAGAAAAGGGAACCCACTTACACTGTTGGTGGGAATGCAAACTAGTACAGCTGCTATGGAGAATAGTGTGGAGACTTCTTAAAAAACTGGAAATCAAACTGACATATGACCCAGCAATCCCACTGCTGGGCCTACACACCGAGGAAACCAGATCTGAAAGAGACACGTGCATCCCAATGTTCATCGCAGCACTGTTTATAATAGCCAGGACATGGAAGCAACCTAGATGCCCATCAGCAGACGAATGGATAAGGAAGTTGTGGTACATATACACCATGGAATATTACTCACCCATTAAAAAGAATTCATTTGAATCAGTTCTAATGAGATGGATGAAACTGGAGACCATTATACAGAGTGAAGTAAGCCAGAAAGATAAAGACCATTACAGTATACTAACACATGTATGGAATTTAGAAAGATGGTAATGATAACCCTATATGCAAAACAGAAAAAGAGACACAGATATACAGAACAGACTTTTGGGCTCTGTGGGAGAAGGCGAGGGTGGGATGTTCGAGAGAACAGCATCGAAACATGTATATTATTTAGGGTGAAACAGATCATCAGCCCAGGTTGGATTCATGAGACAAGTGCTGGGGCCTGGTGCACTGGGAAGACCCAGATGGATCAGGTAGAGAGGGAGGTGAGAGGGGGGATTGGGATGGGGAATACATGTAAATCCATGGCTGATTCATGTCAATGTATGACAAAAACCACTACAATATTGTAAAGTAATTAGCCTCAAACTAATAAAGGTAAATGAAAAAAAAGTCCTACATATAAACTTAGGTAATGTTGAGAACCAATACAAAATAAAATTATAATATTATTCCATTGAGTTTTAAGATTGAAATGAAAAGAAAGGTAAATCACAATCCTGAATAGGAATGCTCAGTATTGAAGTGATGTTAGTGCCTCTAAAATTAATCCATAAATTCAAAGGAATCCTCATTAAAATAGAAATAGAAACCTCTTAAAAGTTGAAAAAAAAAGATACAGGACTTTATCTGGAAAAATAAGCATGTAAGAATAGCCAGGAAAATTTTGATCATAAAGAGTAATGAAGAAGTACTAGGCCTGCCAGTATTAAATAACATTATGAAGTGACAATAATTAAACAATTTGGCCTTGGAGAAGATGTAGACAGATAAGTGGAACAGAGTGGAAAGCCAAAAACACTGGAACCAAAGGAAAATGGAAATTTAGGAATAGAGATGGTTTTTAAAATAAATGGGGAAAAAAGTGAAATTTCATAAATACTGTTGCAGTAATTGGCTATTCTTTTAGAAAAAGAAAAGTAAAAATATGAATACTCATCTAACTTTACTCCAAATACCAAAAATTTTAAGATTAAAACATAAAATAATAGAAATTCAAAAAATTAAATCATAAGTAATTATATTCAAAATGTTAGAATGCTGAATCTTTCTATACAGATACAAATATAGGAGATAAGAAGTAAAACTTATACATGTGTACATATACATATATTATATATACACATATTTTAAATTTCTGTATGACTAAAATTCTAAAAAAAAAACAAATTAAAAGACATAATATAATCCAGGAAAATTGTTTTTACAGAATTTATGACATGCATATAAAAATCATTCTTAAAAAAAGATGAACAGCCCAAAAGAAAAAAATGCATATGAGTAAAATCAAATTGCAGAGAAGAAACATTATTTCCAAGATTATACAGTGGAAGTCACAAATAGATTCAAAGGATTAGATCTGATAGTCTGAAGAACTATGGACGGAGGTTCGTGACAATGTACAGGAGGCAGTGATCAAGACCATCCCCAAGAAAAAGAAATGAAAAAAGGAAAAATGGCTGTCTGAGGAGGCCTTACAAATAGCTGAGAAAAGAAGAGAAGTGAAAGGCAAAGAAGAAAAGGAAAGATGTCCCCATTTGAATGCAGAGTTCCAAAGAATAGCAAGGAGATATAAGAAAGCCTTCCTCCATGATCAGTGCAAAGAAATAGAGGAAAACAATACATCTGTGTCTCTTTTTCTGTCCTGCATATAGGGTTATTGTAACCATCTTTTAAAATTCCATATATATGCATTAGGATACTGTATTGGTGTTTATCTTTATGGCTTACTTCACTCTGTATTCATGTCAACGTATGGCAAAGACCACTAGAATATTGTAATTAGCCTCTAATAAAAATAAATTTAAAAAAAAGAGGAAAACAATAGAATGGGGAAGACTAGACATCTCTTCAAGAAAATTAGAGATACCAAGGGAACATTTCATGCAGAGATAGGCTCAATAAAGGACAGAAATGGTGTGGACCTAACAGAAGCAGAAGATATTAAGAAGAGGTGGCAAGAATACACAGAAGAACTGTACAAAAAGATCTTCATGATCCAGATAATCACAATGGTGTTATCACCCACTTAGAGCCAGACATCCTGGTGTGTGAAGTCAAGAGAGCCTTAGGAAGCATCACTACAAACAAAGCTAGTGGAGGTGATGAAATTCCAGTTGAGCTACTTCAGATCCTCAAAGATGATGCTGTGAAAGTGCTACAGTCAATCTGTCAGCAAATTTGGAAAACTCAGCAGTGGCCACAGGACTGAAAAAGGTCAGTTTTCATTCCAATCCCAAAGAAAGGCAGTGCCAAAGACTGTTCAAACTACCGCACAATTGCACTCATCTCACACGCTAGCAAAGTAATGCTCAAAATTCTCCAAGCCAGGCTCAACAGTATGTGAACCGTGAACTTCCAGATGTTCAAGCTGGTTTTAGAAAAGGCAGAGGAACCAAAGATCAAATTGCCAATATCCGCTGGATCATCGAAAAAGAGAGTCCCAGAAAAACATCTACTTCTGCTTTATTGACGATGCCAAAGCCTTTGACTGTGTGGACCACAACAAACTATGGAAAATTCTTCAAGAGATGGGAATACCAGACCACCTGACCTGCCTCTTGAGAAACCTGTATGCAGATCAAGAAGCAACAGTTAGAACTGGAAATGGAAAAATACACTAGTTCCAAATAGGAAAAAGAGCACCTCAAAGCTGTATATTGTCACCCTGCTTCTTTTACTTATATGCAGAGTACATCATGAGAAATGCTGGGCTGAAGGAAGCACAAGCTGGAATCAAGATTGCTGGGAGAAATAGCAACAACCTCAGATATGCAGATGACACCACCCTTATGGCAGAAAGTGAAGAAGAACTAAAGAGCCTCTTGATGAAAGTGAAAGAGGAGAGTGAAAAAGTTGGCTTAAAGCTCAACATTCAGAAAACTAAGATCATGGCATCCAGTCCCATCACTTAATGGCAAATAGATGGGGAAACAGTGGAAACAGTGGAAGCAGTGTCAGACTTTATTTGGGGGGGACTCCAAAATCACTGCAGATGGTGATTGCCGCCATGAAATTCAAAGACTTTTACTCCTTGGAAGAAAAGTTATGACCAACCTAGACAGCATATTAAAAAGCGGAGACGTTACTTTACTGACAAAGGTCCGTCTAGTCAAGGCTACGGTTTTTCCAGTAGTGATGTATGGATGTGATAGTTGGACTATAAAGAAAGCTGAGCACCAAAGAATTGATCCTTTTGAACTGTGGTGTTGGAGAAGACGGCAAGGAGATCCAACCAGTCCATCCTAAAGGAGATCAGTCCTGGGTGTTCATTGGAAGGACTGATGTTGAAGCTGAAACTCCAATACTTTGGCCACCTGCTGTGAAGAATTGACTCATTGGAGAAGACCCTGATGCTGGGAGGGGTTGGGGGCAGGAGGCGAAGGGGATGACAGAGGATGAGATGGCTGGATGGCATCACCAACTTGATGGACATGAGTTTGAGTAAACTCCGGGAGTTGGTGATGGACAGGGAGGCTTCGCATGCTGCAATTCATGGGGTCGCAAAGAGTCAGACACGACTGAGTGACTGACCTGAACTGAATACACAGAGATGTTCATTACAGTCTTGTTGACAACATACCCACACTAAGGAACCACAGCATACCTAAGTTAGAGGTTTCTTAAATTGAAAAAAAAAATAGCCCCTATAAGTCTGTAGCTGTGGTTAACCTTCTGTTTACAGCTTCACTCACAAAGCCTATTGAATTTTTAACTTTTCACTAAACTCCTTGAGTTTTATTCAGCTCTCATCTTTATCACATAATGCTAATAATCTCTCTTAAAATAGTTCTTTGTATGGGTCATGTGCTTTATTAGACCCCAATCTCCTTGAGAAAAGCATCCATTGTTAAACTCCTATTTTATCTTAGTAGATGTGATAATTTATTCATCAATATTTATATGTCTCTACTTCTAAGCATATGGGGAAATCACACTTCTCTGACACTTGAAGTTGGTGTGGTTTACAAAATTTGCTCTGGCTAAACAACGATGAATGGAAGTTGTTTAAGATCAGCTCTTTGATTCTCCAGGGACCTGGTAGCATAATTAGTTATAATCTAGAGAGTGAAACTTCTGTTAGCCTGAGTCTGCTAAGAACTTAGTTTAATTTAATAAACAATAAATCTTTTTTTTTAAGGCATCAGCATTTGGGATTTGTCATTGCAGCATAACCTACTCCGTCCTAGCTGATGACTTAATGATGATTCATGATAATTTACTGAATATATAAAATACTTCCATTTTCTAAAATATAGTAAATACTCGTGTCCTCCAAGAAAATTCCATTAAAATAATTATTTTCAGGAGTCACACTCTTGGTTTCCACTTAGTTTACAAGAGATTAGGATCAAAGAGAATCCAAGATTTGCAGTAAAATAGTCCCATTTTCTCCAGGTTGCCTCCAACCCTTTTATGACTGATGAACATGCCTTTGATGAGAATGTCATTCTGATAGGTTGACTGAGAGTCACAGTCTCCAAAGTTAGGCTGAGATGACGTCTTTGCGAGAGAATATGAAAACTAATATTTTTAAACTCTCATTCTTTTAAAATTTCCATGTGTCTGTGTTTTTAATGTATATAATCCTATCTTCAGTAGCACAGTGTATAATTCATACATATATGAGACTACATGCCCAAAAGTTTTTCATTGCAAAGATTTTGCAATTTAAAAGTTTGCTGAACTAAGATCTAAAGTGAACAACCCCTTCCTTCTCAAAAGTGTTTTTTTTTTTTTTTTTTTTTTTTTTTTTTTGTTCTTTCTTAAAGCCTTTGTTTCTGAGATATGGCAGAAACATCTTACAGGTACACATGGAGAAGTAAGATAATGAGTCCACTCGCGTGGCACAACCAATGCAAACCATCACTCATCCCTCCAGCCTCCTGCTCCCTCCCCTTCCATATCCCGTGCCTCCTCTCCCCTCCCCTTCCCCATCCCCTCCCCCTCTCCCATCCCCTTCCCCATCCCTTCCCCCTCTCCCCTCCCCTTCGGCATCCCTTCCCTCACTCTCCTCCCCTTCCGCATCCCATGCCCCCCTCCCCTCCCCTTCCCCATCCTGTGCCCCCCTCCCCTCCCCTTCCCCATCCCGTGCCCCCCTCCCCTCCCCTTCCCCATCCCGTGCCCCTCTCCCCTCCCCTTCCCCATCCCTTCCCCCTCTCCTCCCCTTCCGCATCCCGTGCCCTCACTCTCCTCCCCTTCCGCATCCCGTGCCCCCCTCCCCTCCTCTTCCCCATCCCGTGCCCCTCTCCCCTCCCCTTCCCCATCCCGTGTCCCTCTCCCCTCCCCTTCTGCATCCCTTCCCCCCTCCCCTCCCCTCCCCTCCCCTTCCCCCTCCCTTCCCCCCTCCCCTCCCTTTCCGCATCCCTTGCCCCTCTCCCCTCCCCTTCGGCATCCCCTCCCCCTCTCCCCTCCCCTTCTCCTCAGCTGCTCACAGGTCTAATAGAGCAAAAAAGGAATAATCATAGTGTTAAAAAAGATTCTGGCCAAAGCAAAAAAAAAAAAAAAAAAGGTGAAAAGAAAGCCACACTGACATGAAGACATTTTATTTCAACCCCCAATTTTTGAGTAAATTCAGGCAGATGACACGTTTCTCAATTTTCAGTTTCAAGCCTGTAAAATAGGGATCATCTAACTCACAATTACTGTAAAATGGGCAAAGCATGACTTATGCTACTAACCTTATAGGACTTTTTGAGACGCATGTGATAGAGAATGCATGTGAATAACATCCACGCAAATATGTCTAAAAATAAAACAGAAAAAAGTATACACAACAGTAACACCTTCAGGCATCTAAGATAGTACAAGTCTTATACCTCTTCTTTGCTTCTTATCCTCTTAGATAAAAGCAGACCCTAAGTGTCACATGGGCTCAGGCCATAATGATTTACTGGCAACTATTTAAATTGACTAGTATGTTCCCTCTCTCATAGGGGCATTCCCTTGGGCTTGGGAGTCACCATCGGACTATGCCTTCCAGAGCATCCCTGCCATAGTTTATCAGTGACCATAACACAGAGCACACTCAAGTGAAGACAAGAAATAAGAGTCTGAAATCAAGGAAAGATGAAACATTCTGTAAAAATTCAACAAAAGTTTTAAGCAATAGAGAAAAAGGAAATAGGACAAAAGTTTTAAGCAGTAGAGAAAAAGGAAATAGGAAAAGAAGTGGCAGAACAGCGAAGAAATGAGGCAGGACGTAGAATGAATGGTTCCTCATCATAAACTGAGAGGCTGAATCCACTATAGTGCCCTACAAGGAAAGAGGGAGAAGAGTCAGGAAACAATCGAGACTGCAAAAGCCTCTGCAGACGTAGGGGAAAACAAAACACACAGGTCAGCACCACATGGACAGATGGGAGGGATGTTCAGCCAAGCCTGACTCCAGAGAAGATTTCTGGAGGGTCCTGTCACCTTGGAAGAAAAGCTTCTAAGGAAAGGAGGTAGGAGAGAAGGGAAATGCGGTACCACTTCTTCTATACAAAGGAGAGAAAGTTTTTCTAAAAAGTCCTTGCTTATAACAACTTCACAATTTCTCAAGATTCAGATAAAACAAAATATTTTATTAAGAAAAAAGTGTGTGTATTTAATAATACTTTATTATTTATTCTATGATTTATAACATATACTTATTCATGCATGCAGGCTAAGTCTCTTTAGTCATGTCTGACTCTTTGCAACCCTATGGACTATAGCCCACCAGGCTCCTCTGTCCATGGGATTCTCTGGGTAAGAATACTGCAGTGGGTTGCCATGCCCTCCTCCAAGGGATCTTCCCGACCCAGGGATCAAACCCACATCTCTTACATCTATGTGTATTGGCAAGGGGGTTCTTTAGCACTAGCACCACCTGGGAAGCCCCAACATACAATGATTCCAGTATATGCTTATCACTGATGTGTATATATATTTGACACATAAATTGATATTCATATTCATTTATATTTAATAATAATAGAATAATAAACTCTATTGTTAGAGGAGAGAAAGGGCACAGGGTTGAAATGGTACTCCCCAATATCTAGAGAACAGAGAGAGAAGACAACAATTAAATCATGAAAAGGCAACCAGTGAAGGCAAGAGAAAACCTAGGAACATGTGGGCCCAGAAGCCAGGAGAAGAATAGTTCCAAACAGAAGGCAATAGACAGTTGTGTCAAATGCTGCTGAGACACAGATAAACAGATACCTGAAAACAACAACTCCTGGCTTTCAAAGAGGGGAAACTGATGATCTAACCGTGCAACAGAAGGTTGTGATGGGCGTCCCACTGGAGGGATTTCAAGAGGTTTTTTGAGTATTTACACTGTGATGGGAAACAGAGAAATAGTGGGAAGCTGAAGGAAGCTTTGTAGTGGGTTTAGTTGGTTCATTTATGATGGGTCACATCTTGGGTGATTGGGAAAATTTAATAAGAAGGAACAAACGAGCCATGTGATCCAGCAATCCTGCCCCTGGGCATGTGACCTGACAAAACTGTAACCTGAATAGGTGTCCACACCCCTGTGTTCACAGCAATGCTACAAATAATAACCCAGACATAAAAACAGCCTAAGCGTCCATCAATGGATGGATAAAGAAGATGTGGGGTATATCTATCTATCTATCTATAATGGAATATTACTCAACAAAAAAGAATGAAATAATGCTATTTGCAACACCATGGATGAACTATCACACTAAGTGAAGTAAGCCAGAAAGAGGAAGACATGTACCATATAATATAACTTATATGTGGAATCCAAAATGTGATTAATGAACTTATCTATGAAATGAACTTATCTATGAAAAATGAACTTATCTATCTAAATGAACTTATCTATCTAAAAATGAACTTATCTATGAAACAGAAACAAACTCACAGACATAGAGAACAGACTGGGGGTTGCCGGGGAAGCGGGGGATGGAGTGGGAGTCTGGGATTAGCAGATGCACTAAAGCATCCAAAAACAAGGCCCTACTGTATGGTACAGACAACTGCACTGGATATCCTGCGGAGAAACCACAATGGGCAAGAATATGAAAAAGAATGCTTATATATATCACATCATGTGAAACATGCATGCATGCCAGGTTACTTAAGTCATGTCTGACTCTTTGCAACCCTATGAATTAAAGACCACCAGACTGCTCTGTCCATGGGGTTCTCCAGGCAAGAATACTGGAATGGGTTGCCATGCCCTCTTCCCCGGTGATCTTTCAGACCCAGGGATCAAACCCACTTCTCTTATGTCTACCTGTATTGGCAGGCTGGTTCTTTACCACTAACGCCACCTGGGAAGCCCATAGAACATATATGTATATCCACAGACACAGACACATGACTGAGTCATTCTGCTCAGTCATTCTGAGTCATTCTGCTGCACAGAAGAACTCAACACGACATTGTAAATCAACTTTATTTCAGTAAATTTTTTTTTTTTAAAGAAAAAAAAAGCCTGTGACACAGAAGAGCAGGGCTAATGAATAACACAGTAATGGAGAAGGATGAGACCCCGAGCACATAGGAGGGCCGGGTGTTATACAAGGTCAGTTCATCCGTGGCAACAGGAGAGGGCAGAACAGAGGAACACACAGGTCAGCGAGGGTAAAGGGAGCAAAACAAGGCTCACGGTGCTCCCGAAGGTGCGATTCAACACGCAGAGAAACAGTAATGGGCAAACTAATTCACAGTTTTTTGGGGGGCAGTTTACAAACCGCCATGATGATCATGGTCATCATCTCTAATTTACAGTGTTTAATTCTGGTCAAGCATATGCATGGCCTTAGTCAGTCTTCACAACAAGGCTATGAAGAAATACTTAATGCCCAACTTTCTAGATTTGGGAAAACAGATTTAAAGAGATTAAGAAGCATGACTAGGAAGGTGAAGCAGTCTGAATTCAGGGTACAGCCTGAAACGTCACTGCATTAAGCCTTCCCCCACCATGCAACACACATGTGCACACACCCATGTTTGGGCCACTGGGCTATCAGAAATCTACATGGGCAGATTACTCTCCCTATTTAAGAAAGAAGGAAAATGAAGAAGAAAGAAGTAAAAAGTGGCCCCTTCCTAAGCCAGTTCTATTTCTCCCTCCTATGTCTCTTGGCTTCATTTCAATTTTATAAAAAACAATTTTTTTTTTATCCTCAGGAACACTGCTAGAGGTGAGAGATGAAGAAGTAAAGCCACTGGAATGCTGAATTTTAAAATATTGTTCCCTAATAACCCTTTCAGCTTGGTCCTTTATTACTATTCTCAACATATATATATTGGAATTCCTTGATTGTGTAATAGATATCATTGCCTTTCAAAGCTTAGATAATGAGGCTTATTCATCTAAGAAAGGTTCGCTCATCACATGATGCCCTGATGTGATGCTGAGAGCAACTGGACAGGGAGATGCTGAAAGGACAATTCAAGTGTCTGAGGCTCTAATGAAGGTAGTAGACACAGTGTATATAATTGGTTCCATATAGATAACCTTAGTTAGAATTAAGATATATTTTTTCTTAAACCCTGAAAAACCAAATGATGAATTTGAACAAAGTCTGGTTAGTTTAAAAAAATTATTAATGCTTCCTGTGTCTCCAGAATTGCATTTTCCATGCAAAGTTTCATAGTCAATTAGAAAAGCCATAAATATACATCAGTTAATCAACCCAGCTTAATGTGCTTTAACAAAATATATTTCTCCACATGATTTAAATATATTAGTCTTCCTTAAAGTTGGGGAAGTGCTTTGAAGTAGTTAAAGTATTTCTTAGAGACCAAAGAATAGCTTTGGATCAAAAGTCATCAGTTGAAGACCATTTGGTGAATGAGATGTCCTCTTAATTTTGTAAATTCAGGGAAAAAGAAACCATACAAAATCTATATACATTCTCTTGTCTGATATGTGAGGAACAAATGTTACAGTCAGCAAGAAAGTGCATATAATTTTAATTATCTTAAGTGGAAACTCCCATGGGAGTTTTCAGTGGAAATCCACAAAATGGAAATTATTCTGGGAAAATATCCCTGTAGAGAACAGTACATGTGGAACAATCCCCTGAAGGCCATGGGTGATGCCTGGAAAAAATGCCCTGATCAACCACAAGTCAAGGCCATCCCCAGGGTTTGTTTTCAACCTTCCCTCTGCTGAACATTCTGGAGAAAGAACCAAGGAAAAGCCTTTAACTCACTAAATTATTGTAGCTCTCAAGTCAAGAAATTCTCAGAGCCACATGAGACGTCAGGAGGGAAGTTAGGGGCAACGCATAGGGATTTTAGGCCCATGGCTACGTCCACCAGAGTTTATGCCCAAACAATGACCTTCAGAAAACAACACTGAACAAAATCACTACTAGGCTGAAAACAGAGAAATTTATATAAACATACATCTTATTCATTTTGTCTTCTTCATTAGAATATGTAGCTTTGTGAGAGTCACTCACTTTTATTTTAAAGATAATATAATGACTCAAAATGATAGAACAGGTAGTTTAAGAGGCAACTACTAGAATCAGTGTTCTTTTTTCCCCTAATTTTTATTTTATTGGAGTATAGTGGATTTGCAATGTTGTGTTAGTTTCTGGTAAACAGCAAACTGATGCTGCTATATATGATATGTATATACATATATGTATGTGTGTGTGTATATATTTATATTTTTCATATTTTTCCATTACAGTTTATCAGCAGATATTAAATATAGCTCCCTGTGCCATACAGTAGGACCTTGTTATTTATTCCTCTTATTATAAGGGCTTGCACTTGCTAACCCCAGCCTCCTACTCTCACCCTCCTCTATCCTTCCTCCACCTTGACAACCACAAGTTCCCTGTGTCTGTGGGTCTGTTTGTTTTGTAGATTACTGTTCTTTATGTTTAAATAAGGTGTTTTACTCCAATTCTTTTGTAGTGAATGAATAAAAATTCACCATTTAAACCCAAGTCAACACAAAAATATTTAAATAAATATATTCATTTATCCATTCCTGAATACATTTATTCACGCATGCATGCTTTTATATATTCACCCCATGCCTGAATCAGGCTACTTGTGAACACATTAAAGAAACAGCAATGATCCTGTAGACTAGAACAGAGTGAGGGGACCAGCACGTGGTCTGGGAACAAATAGCTGCAGCTTCCCAGTGGGATCCCTCATTCTCGTAGAGGAGTTGGGGGTCTCTCATGATAGCCCAGAGCATACAAATATAAAACATCTCCATACCTGTGGGCCTAGCCTGCTCTCCATCACCTCCTAATGTGCACCTTCATCATTTAAAATAGGCAGAGATTGCCAGTGGCTAAAAACATTTACAGAGGTCAACGTCCCTTGAGAGGCAAGATTTTGTACCATTTCTACCAGAATTCTATCAACTGCTGTTGTTGCTCTGTCTTCCCTGACTCCCCCCACATTACAGAGCTCCCCTGACCAATTCCACCTTCTCTGTATGTTTTTTGGTCACTAACTGCTCTGTTTGCCCTAAAACTCTCTGCCCAGGACACATGTCAGCCACCCCCATGCATCAACCCAACCACAACCTCATTCCTTGGTAAACAGAACAGAACAATAAAACAACAAGCATTTATTTAAGGAAAATCCTGTACCAGGGACCACACTAAGTATTTTTCATATGTTATCACACTTACTTTGTGATATAAACCTATAAAGAAATCCCCATTGATTCAACAAACAAAATAAGAATCAAAGATATCAAATCACAAGCCAAGATCAAACAGCTTGAAAGCAGCACCCCCATCATGAGATCTGCCAGGGGGTCCATCCAGAGATAGAATTTGAGCAGCTACAATTTCCTATAACCAGTATGAACAACCACAAAAATATAAAATGGATGGAGTCCAGATCAGTGTTTCTCAGGTGTGAATGCCATGCACCCTGTTTTTAAAAGACAATCATTTTGCAAGGATTGTAGCTAGAAAATTAAGCACAAGTTTTCATCAGGTGCAAACAGCAGAAGAGCCTTCAAAGAACGCAGAAATAAGATTGTGCTTTAGGAATTAAGCCAACAAATCATCTTGGGGATCTGAGCAAATCCAAATGGCCATCTTGAATGTGGACCAGTGTCCTGGATCCAGGGCTGGATCCTTGGGGAGGTACTAAAATATTGAACAAATTTAAAGAACATAGTTCTTCCAATTTAAAAAAAAAAAATGAATGAATACATATGTTAAATACCCCCAAGCACCTAAAAAAAAAAAAAAAAAAAACTCTCAACAAAAAATAAATAAATAAACATAGCAAATCTCATAGCTGTAGAAAAGGAAAGTCAGACAAATGTCTGCACCCACAGAATCCCTACAGGAGAAAGAAGTCCACCCAGTAAGACTAACATGGGTTTTTATTGTAGAGATGGATAAATGGCTAGAGGTGACTAACATGGGAACAGAGTGCATTCATATAATTCTCTTCTCTCTAAGAAGGCAGCTCCCTGTGGAGCTTAACCACAGACAGAGAACGCAGTACCAGGGCAAGGCAAATACCCACGCCATCTGCAGTGGTCATCTAGGGACAACCACCTTGTTCTGGTGATAAACGCCTCCTGTGGTTTATCAATGGTCCCTGATGTTTCTGAGCCAAAATCTTGGAATTCACCAGGATGAACACCATTGAATGAGGGTCCTCACAGGTAACAGCCTTTGTCTTTGAGTGACTGAAACAACCAGATATGCCTTTGTTTGTGTGTATTTACCTTTTCTCCATCTCTCCCAGGTTCTCCTTTGTAACCTGGCAGTCCTTGTGCTCCCTAAATTAACCACAAAATAAAATTCTGTTAGTTATGTTCTTTGGTTCACTAGAAACAGTACTTCTAAACTATGAGTACACAGACCACGTACTTGTATTCCCGGGGATCCTGGAACACCTGGTGATCCTGCTATTCCCTGATATCCCTGAAGAGAAGGAAACAAGAAATAATTATTTCATCATATTCACAAAGGGCAGCCCTCCATTTTGATTTTCTTTTTGGTTTCCCACGCAGCATGCGAAATCTTAGTTCCTCGACCAGGGATCAAAACCCGTGCTCCTTATAAGTAGAAGCACAGAGTCTTAACCACTGGACCTCCAGGGAATTCCCAGCTTTCCATTTCAGAATTCACTCTTTCTCACATTTCTCACACCTACAACTTCACTTCATGACTGTTTCAGAAGTTTAAGAAACCACAACTACAAACCGCAAATGCTTAATAAGGAATGCACACCGTCCAGTCTTTAGGAAAACAGTGTTAAATATCTCTAGCTCAATAAAATTATCAAGAAATGCTTCACTGCAAAGGAAGGCTTTGAGAGGGAAATAGAGTCAATGTTCAGAGTTCCTGGAGAAATGTTCTGCACATTAGAAACACATTTAATGTATTCAAAAGAAAACCATCTAGGATTGGAGGATTAAACAAATGTGACACATTTTAAAACTACCTGATTATCAGCTCAGTTTAGTTGCTCAGTTGTGTCCGACTCTTTGCGATCCCATGGACTGCAGCACGCCAGGCCTCCCTGTCCATCACCAACTCCCTGAGTCCACCCAAACCCATGTCCATTGAGTCGGTGATGCCATCCAACCATCTCATCCTCTGCTGTCCTCTTCTTCTCCTGCCCTCAATCTTTCCCAGCATCAGGGTCTTTTCAAATGAGTCAGTTCTTTGCATTAGGTGGCCAAAGTATTGGAGTTTCAGCTTCAACATCAGTCCTTCCAATGAACAGCCAGGAGTGATTTCCTTTAGGATGGACTGGTTGGATCTCCTTACAGTCCAAGGGACTCAAGAGTCTTCTCCAACACCACAGTTCAAAAGCATCAATTCTTTGGCGCTCAGCTTTCTTTATAGTCCAACTCTCACATCCATACATGACCACTGGAAAAACCAGATTATGGTCATCTGCAATAAATTATACCTGGATGAATGCTATTCTTCAGGGTAAGTCTATAACAGACTTTGGGTTGCCTATTTAGAAAGTTCACCCCACAAACATGGCTATGATGCATCCCCCCACCTCCCAAGGCTGAGCTGTCTGCTAAGGTCACTTTCAAATCCATTGTGTCCTACACATCCTTCCAGAATTTGGAAACTTGGTAAAACACAACTTTTTCAGACAGATGCAGACTATTCAGTCTTCATTTTCTGTGTGGTCACTAAACTCCAAAACAAACTTCAGACCCTCAACACTTGTCCAAGTTTCCCAG
This sequence comes from Muntiacus reevesi, assembly GCF_963930625.1. Classification (NCBI taxonomy): domain Eukaryota; kingdom Metazoa; phylum Chordata; class Mammalia; order Artiodactyla; family Cervidae; genus Muntiacus; species Muntiacus reevesi. The sequence continues at coordinate 6,439,927 of NC_089268.1, read as the reverse complement.
GATCAGTGTCAGGTTGACTTGGACCACCTGGCACCTACAAACATTTCCTCTTTATTCACATCCCATCTTTCTCAGACCTTACTGTTCAGGCACAGTTTTCTATTGCCAATAACTATTAGTATAGATCTCATTAATGTCTCCAATAACACCCTCATTCTTAAACCCAAAAGCGTCATTCCCACATGGCTATTCATGAATGTCTGCATGGATCTTTGTATCCACTCAGTCACGTGTCAGTACATTTTCAGCTGCAATTTTAGAGACATCAGAATTCCCTGCTTTTCCATTCCAATTTCAAATATTCCTTTTACTATCCTTTGCTAACTCTAATAACAATAATAGCAACAATAACAGGGCCTCAGAAAGATCAGTTGCAGATTATTATTTTTCTCCTTTTATATACACTTGCAGTTCTCATTTTGTAAAATGCTCTCAGCTACTCCCAGAATGGGAGTGACTATGATTTCTATCATCAACCATCAATCTTTCCCCATTTGCTGGTTCACAAAATGTATCATTATGTCTTCTCCAGTATTCCTTAAACATATTTCTCTTGAGTCCACTGGCCCCCTCCTTAAACATTTTACTCCTCCCCATGAACAAGTCTCAAAACTAACCTCTTCAAACTCCATACAAAGCAACCTGCAATTTCCAAACCCACCGTCTGCTCTCTAGAATGGCACTGTCTCTGTGTCACTGGATTTTGCCCCCTTGAGATGAAAGACAAAGAATCATTTATTTCTATATATCATTGAACAGAGCATCTGCTACATATTTTGTCAATCAAATGTTGGAAAAATTCACCTCCAAGTCATCCACACAGAATGCAAGTGTAAAAAATCCCTTTTCCCAAGGAACCATGTTTGCTTTAGCAGCTTCTGGAATTGAAACTATTAGTAATACCACGTGGTTCATGCTCTCAAGATCAGGGAGGATAAAGAAAAGCCATGGACGCAGCTTGTTCAGCCTGGAATCTCTGCCACTCCAGTCATCACTGAATTTCCTTCTCTCTACCTTTGGAATCAGATGGGCCTGGAATTGCTTTTCAGCTGCCACTGCTAGCACGTGGCTACACAGAACCAGGTCCATTAAAAATGCCAACACTCAAGATGCTCTTTACATCCTTCAAAACCCTGCATGCACCATCTGGAGAGAGTGACATGACTTACAACATGCTCCTATTATTGGAAAAAATAATAGTACCAATAATTTATACAGTATTAATCAACAAATATAGTTCATATATATATGAACTATAAATATGTTCATATATGTTAATCTACTTAATCCTTACAGCCACCTTTTAAGGTCAGTTCTAGATTATCCCCATTTGCAAATGATGAAACTGAGAAATTGCCACAAGTTACATACTAGACCAAGTAGGTAGAAATACCCTCTCATCAGAAAATGCTTCGTGACACATCCAGTCCTAGGATTCTAGAATAGTTAATCAGATTCAAGAATTCCATGTGCCAGACTAGTTTGATCATATTTTTATTGCTTTATTTTTAATAGCTAGCACTTATTGCATGCCTAGTATGTGCTGGTATTATTATTATTATAATCATTGACTGCATAGCATGAGAGATCCTAGTTCCTCAACCAGGGATTGAGCACATGTCCCCTACAGTAGAAGCACAGAGTCTTAACCACTGGATCATCAGGGAAGTCCCCAGATTTGTTTTAAATTGCTTAGAATTCTGAGGACCCAGAGGAAAGAAATGTTAATAAAATTCCTCAAAAGAAAGTCACATGGAAATTGACTATGTATCAAAATGATTGGTCATCAGCAATGGTTCTCATTTAATGAAATTTTGCTTTCACTTTTTTTTTTCAAAAGTTAAGTCAAATGTCATATGAACTTTATTACTTTTTTCAGAAAGTTAATCTTTAGTAGATCAAAAGCTGCCATGGCATCTCTCCCCTCTGAGGAAGGAGTAAGTGATTATGTTACATTTTAATGGATTAAGGCAATGTGGAGATACCCCAGACAGTGTTCCCAGCTCACCTCTGACTCATAATGTGACCTCAGGCACACTCATCGCATCCCCAAGTCTTGGGAGGCAACACAGTGAAGTGGAAAGACAATGAATTTTAAAACTGGAAAAGACCTGGGGCTGAATTTTTGCTCCTCCCTTGACTTTCTGCGGGACTCCAGCTAAGCCATTTTACAGAGCTAAGCCTCAGCTTCTGACCATAAACCAGAATAACAATAAATCAACAGACTCACAGGTGAAAATGTCTGACAGGTGTTAGAATCTCAGTAAAGGTGACCTTCTTTCTTTTCTTTAGACTCAATGACTGTGTACAAAGCCATAGATCGCTTCTGCAGAACCTTATACTTTAGCCTTAAGGGCCACCATCAGAGCATGAGGAATGACACGGCTGGGCATCACATCATGACTTAAGCTTTCTTCAGCACATGTGCAGATCCAATGCTGAACGTGTAAAAAGGTCCTGTGTGTCTCGAGGGGCCTGTTTGCTTTGTCCTTAGAAAAATTGCAGCACAGGAATAATCAATGCTTCCCACTATATAAGAACCAGCTGACTGCTGTTTTCCTAACATACAAGATGCATTCTTGAAAACTTAATTGTATCAAGAAGCTCAAGGATTATTTTAGCGCTAGAGGAAACATGATTAGCAACAAAATAAAGAAAAACCAAAACCACATCCGAGCTGGGGGATCCCAAGGCAAATCACCAGGAGAAGTTGGATGAAATTCAGTAAAACAAATTTTGGACTAAAAATCAGGAAAATAAAGGTTAACAGGGAGGAATATTACAACATAGAACACTTTCCAAGAGGAGCAAGAAATAAAGCATTGCTTGACTCATAGCAGGGTACATTAAAACCAAAAAAAAAAAAAAAAAAAAAGCCCTGAAATAGGACAAATGATAAGCTTTTCATATAGGCTAGAGTTTTTCTTTTTGGGAATATAGGTGTTTCTGTGTTTTCTTGTAGAACTGCAACTTTCACATTATCATAGACCAATTAATACTACTCAACATTTATTTTGCCCTTTGCAATTTTAGCAGGTCCAAATACCCACCCTTCCCCCAACTGCAAGATTTCTGAGAGTATGAAAGTCTTTTCCACGTTCACACAAAGTCTCTTTGTAAATGAGTCATTTTTTAGGAAAAAATATTCTTGCTGCCAAATTGCAGGGTTGAAGAATACAGAATCAATTTACTTTCTTCCATGATTCAGAGTTCTGATGCTCCAGGAAAGATGTATAGCTTTGAAAAGGAAATTAAGAAATAAAATCATTGTGCAAGGGTCACACTTTCTTCTGAGCCCAGTTCTAATCATAGCATAAAATATTCTGCCAATCTAAATGCATAATTTTGTTTCAGTAATGAGGATAGTCATTGGTTTCCTTTAAATACTCTAAACTTACAAATGAGAATGAAATCTAGAGAAATCTCTTTGGATGTCACTCCCATTTTTAAATGTAAAAAAGAATGTGATTTAAATTTTACGCTATTACATAACTTTCTTCAGTGTTTCCCAAATTTCCAATAGAGTCTCTTAGATACCCAGCCAGGGTAACTAGGCAACCAAAATCAAGTATATACTTTTAATGTGTGCTGTGGATTCTTCTGGGCAACTCAGTTCTACACACAACTAAATTTTCTACACAGCTACATTCTAACGATATTCATAAAACTGTCTTTCCAGGCATATGGACTATAGAAATTAGTTTGTCACCTATCCCAAGGAGCTCATAGGCTTTAATTGATTGCTAAAATGACCTGATAAATAAATCACATGAATATCTATAAAATTACACACACGCTGAGCTCTAAGAAAGAAGCATGATGCTCTGGGGGGAGAAGGGTAGGCAGTCCAGGGAAGCTTCCTGAAGAGACAGGCTCAAAGGAACAGTCAAGGAAGCACCGTGCATCAGAGGGAGCCCTTCAGCCGCCCTGCGGTGGGCGGGATGAGCCACATCCATGAGAAGAGAGAAGAGGGGACAGGAGGGAGCAGGCTGTGAGACAGGGCCAGCGCGGGCGGACGGGAGCCAGGATACAGCACTGTGGGCGCGCTATCCAAGCTGCTCAGCCAGCGGGCCACACAGGCAGACTTGAGCTCTGCAAAGCTTACTTGGAGGACAGGTGAGAGGGGGCAGGAAATGCATGAGGACACAGTGGAAGCTTCCTGCAGGGGAGAGGATGAGAGGGAGACCCCAAACCTACTCAGGGGTGTTTAGTCTAACCTGAAGGTGGGGAACAGGGAGTGAGGGGTGTGGAATTTGTGGAATGAAGCCTAGGTTTCTGGCTCATGCAAGAGATGGCTGATCCTGCCGTTGACTGAAGGCCTCTGGGGGAAATACAGTTTAATTGGTTTTCAAATACTAAGTAGCACAAACATTAGAAAAATATTTTTATGGACTAAAGAATAAATAAATAAATTGAATGACAGTCACAGGAAGAAAGCGTAGAGCTTGAAAAGTCTATTTCATTTATGGAGACTTGTTTTTTTATAATCCACCTACTTCCAGAAGTATTTTTAGTAGGTTGGTGGCTAACATTTAAGGGCATAGAATCAATGGAACTATTTAATACAAGGCAGAAAGGGAGAAACGATTGCACAGAGGCAAGAGAGAACATTTTAGAGGAATGGAAACCTAGAATCTTGAGTAGAGTAGTGATTAGACAGGTCTATACATTTGTCAAGACTTGAAATGAGTGTATTTTGTATTTTATTGTAAATAATCTATACCTCTATAAAAATGACTTATAAAGGAAAAAGAAATTATATGCTTTTGAGGAATAAAAAACAGAATTTCTACTTCAAATGAAAGCAAGCTACATTTACTATACAGATCTTCTTTGACTTACAATGGGATTACGTCCAGACAAAACCATCTTAAGTTGAAAATATCTAAAATTGAAAATGCACAGAATATACCTAACCTACCCAACATCATGGCTAAGCCCAGAAGATTTAACCATGCTCAGAAGACTTCTGTTAGCCTACAGCTGGGCAAAACCATTGTACTGCATATCACTAGTCCAGGGAAAGATCAAAATTCAAAGTATAATTTCTATTGAATACATAGTACTTTTGTACCATCTTTTTAAAAAGTTGAAAAGTCATTAAAACATCCAAAGGTGGGGAGTGGGCAGCAACATCTGTAAGCGAAACTTAATCTAAATCTAGTTCTCCCTGCCTTAGATAAAGGAATGGATGATAATCATAAAACAACACCATCCACTTTCCCATAATTTGCCTTGAACTAACCACTGCCTTCCTTTGACAAATAATCTCTGCAGATACAGCTCTGTTCTGTTCTCAGATTCACAGATTCAATTAAACTTAGGTAAATTACTTCATTCCCTGAATGAGGTTATACTTAAAGTTATACTAAGTTTATTTCAAAAGGAGAACACATAACTTTTAAAGGTAACTGGTACCATTTTAGTTAATTATTATAAACTCTATAATTATGCTTTATGATCAAAGGGGAATGACCAATAGTTCCTCATTCCATTTCTTGCTCTACTATCTTTTTTTCATAGTACTTCCCACCATCTAATATTGCTTACTTATTTATTATTTCATAATTGTGAACTTATTATCTGTCTCTCCCCACCAGCATGTGAGCTTCACAACAGCAGGGTATTTTTTCTGTTTTGTTCACTGCTATATTCCCTTAGCCTCGAAGAACACTCAATGAAATACCTAGTATGTGAATGGAAGAATGAAAAAACAAATAAACAAGCAAATATATAAACATTGTGTCCAACTAGTCACCACTACTAGGGCTCTAAAAATAATAGGGAAACAGCTCTGCATTCAGACAGATTATAATCAAAAGAAGATATGATGTAGGCATGAATTGGCCTTTAAAATCACAATGCAAAAAAATAAATCACAAGTGCTAGATGTGTCACCAAACAATTCCTTAATTTAATTAAATATACAAATAGCTTTCACATACATAATGATTATGCACAATCATTATTATTGTACATACTACCTATAATATATAAAATATACTGTAATCTATTTAAGGGATGCATGAGATAAACATGGAAAGATTCATATGTGAGGTTGACATAAGGGGTGTGTTGAAAAAAAAATGAAGTAGCTAATCCACTAAGGTTTGTCTAGGAAAGCTTTATAGAAGAGGTGAGTTTTATGTACCATTTTGTCAGAAAAAGGAAGATAAACTGCCCAAGTGCTGGATCCTTCACCTGAGGCAAATAGTCCACATTTGAGTTTATCAGTGAGACTCCTGAGGATGTGTGTGTGTGGTGTGACCGTGAGCATGTTCTGCGAGGAACACAGACCCAGGGGAAGGGAGAGCTCAGGTAGACAGTATTCTGTCTAGAATGTGCCCAACACTTTATAACGAGTCCACTTCTTGTCATTCTCTTTCCCAGGCTACATCATAGCCATTCCTTTGACTTGTATGCTAACATCTCCCATTTTCCAGACCACCAACTCCACAGCACCCAGCCTCCAGCTCCCCACAGTTCTTAGATGACTGAGTACACAGTTGGTATCGTATTCAGTTCAGAGTCTGAAAAAAAAAAGCATAAAAAGCTTTGCTCCTGTGTCCTATTACTAATTATCCCCCCAGCCCCTGCCAAGCTTACTCTGCAAACCTGGTGTTCCTTTTTATTTTATTTTTTATTTGCTGGTGTTCCTTTCCTCCTATTCTCAACCGCCTCTCTGGAGGACTGTGGAATTTGAGAAGAGCTTCCTTGCTGGGATTACACCTGAAGCTCAGTAACCCCCTCGCCCCTCCCAAGGTTGTCTTCTGAGTTGACTCACTTCTGAGTGAATCCCAGCTCCTTTGTACCTCTAACCAATTTCAGCACTCCAAAAGCAGGACTGCAGTCTTTCTTAATACTCACATCATATATTACCAACAATGCCAAAAGTCACATTAGCCTTTTAAGTCACACATTACATATGTTAACTTCTGTTTTGACAAGGTTAAATTTAAATGCCATGTCCCAGACAAATATTCCATTTGAATTTCAGTCTGTTAGAATAGCCATTCTCCAAATTCGCCAAAGCTATTTGGATCTTCATGTCAACCCAAAAGCCAAAATTAATTCCCAAAATGAAATCAAGAATCAAAAATTCTTGAAAATCATACTAAGTCAGTGAACGTAGAATATCAAATGCTTTAAAAAAAAAAAAAAAAACCCTGGAAGAAACAGCAAAATACTTAATAGTGGGGAAATTTTACTCCTCTTTTGCAAACCAAATAAAGAGAACTATTGACAACATCTATAGCAAAGAATTCATTATCTTAATGTACAAGAATTGCATTAACTGGGATCCAAAATACAAGAAAGGACAGTTCATAAAAAGAGAACTCCCTCTGAATGCCCGACTTTTATGTTCAGTCATCCACTTACAATTTCTGCTTGAACATCTAACGTAAAAATCTGATCTATCCCAAAGCAAACTCCTGACGCCCCTTCCCCAGTCATCTCTGCCCCCATCCCTCTACATTACTAGATTCACCCTTGACTGCTCTTTCGCAAACTCATGTCTGATGCATCAGTAAATCCTAGGGGTTCTAACTTCAAAATGTCCCCAGAAGATAAGCAGTTCCCTTCCCCTCACTCCTACCATCCTGATGCCAGCCACCCTCCTCTCATTCCTGGATTATTTCCTGTCTCATCTCCCTGCTTTTGCCCTTATCGCCCTAAAGTCCAATTTTCAGTTTCAACTCGGAAGTCAGAGTCATTTCCTTCACAAATAAGCGATATCACATCACTCCTTTATTCCAGACCCTCCCATGGCTCTTGAGCTCATTCCAGCTGAAACCAAAGTAAAGTGGTCACAACGGCCTGCAGGTTCTAAGAGACCCCTCCTTCCTCCCGTGGACCTTTCCCCTTCATCTGGAGGACCAGCCCCACCCCAGTGTGTGGTTGGAGAAGGTCCTGTAGTTTGGAATTCCCCATCTGTGCTAACTACCGCTTCTGTAAGGTTTAATCTCTGGAGAAAGTCACCCTTCTTCTGGCATCTGTGGGCCACTTGGGGACAGGCTGAGAGGGACAGGGCTGGGGGACACACTGCATCCCACGGCTGACTCTGGACCGAGCATGCTGGTCCAGCAGACACAGTGCATGGTCATCTTCCTGAGTCAGTTCTGAAAAGAAAAGGGTTAGTCGCTCACTCGTTCGACTCTTTATGACCCCCATGGACTGCAGCCCATCAGGCTCCTCTGTCCATAGAATTCTCCAGGCCAGCATACTGGAGTGGGCTGCCATTTCCTTCTCCAGGAGATCTTCCCCACCCAGGGACCGAACCCGGGTCTCCCACATTGCAGGCAGATTCGTTACCATCTGAGCCGCCAGGGAAGTCCTCAATTCTGAAGGCCAATGTGGAGAATCTTGTCCAGAAACCTGAAACTAGGTCCAGCTCACCTTTCTCTCTTAGCATATGTGATAATTTTGATAAAATCTTAGAAAATCAGCATTGGAGAGAAACTGGGCCTCACTGGGCACCACTTTCTTATTTTCCAGACAGAAAAGCTGAGACCCAAGAAAGCAAAACAACTTTCAAAAGCAGAGAGCTAAAGGCCCCAGATCCTCCCAACAACCAGCCGGGGCTTTGGGTTCAGGGAAGTACTTTCTTTCATGAAGAGGAATCAATGATGACAGAAAAAAAGACAGAAACAAACACCATAAAAGCCAAAACTTCTACAAGATCATAAAGTAGCCCCATTATGTTTCCCAAAATGGCCTTCTTTGAAAAACTCCAGTGTTCATAGCATTGCAGAGCCTTTAATAGTTGTCCTACCCTTAAGTACCTAAGAGGATACATAAATACTTCCTCTGCCTCTCTTTTGATAGTGTTGACACAGTAAAATAGTAATACGTTCAGACACCGTGCTGAGAAAAGTCATTTAACTGATAGAGAAATGAGAAAGCAGTGGAAGGATTTGAAGGCAGCTCTTTAATTCGAGTCGAAGGCATTTTCCTGATGAAAATTAGTGTTTCTCCAGAATGGAATAATTTCCTATTTAAAGCTTCAGTTGACTTGGCCTGGTTATAATGTGAAAAAGATTCAAATTGCTGATTGAGGGGGGTTGCACAAAACCAAATCCAAACAAAGCAGAATTCCCTTCGAATTGTTCCATCCAAGTTTCCTTGGCCAGATGGCCTCTGTCACCAGCCAGAGGCCCCACCCACCGCGCCCCACTCCACCGCTGGCCCTGGACACGCACTAATGACCCTCAGCTGCTCTGGCTCCAGGCTCACTTTCTCCTACTGCCTGGCCACCCAACCTCATATCTCCTGTAGAGGGGGAAAGACAGGGAGAGGGAAGATATTTAAGAGAAAAAGGTATCCCTTTGGGTAAACAGAATTGGCAGTAGTGTATCAGTTCCCATGGCTACTGTAAGAAATCCCCCCAAACAGAGTGCCTTAACACACACACACTCCTGGTTCCGGAGGTCAGAAATCCATAATGGGTCTTAGGGAGCTAAATTCTTGGTGTCGTTGGGGCTGCCTTCCTTCCAGAGGCACCAGGGGAGAATCTGTCCCTTTGCTTGCCCAGCTGCTAGAAGCTGCCTGCATCCCTTGGCTCAGGGCAGCTCCCTCTGATCTCTGCTTCCATCACCCACAGCATCTCCTCCTCTGCCTGACGCTCCTGCCTCCCTCTTATAAGAACCACTGTGATGACACTGGGCCACTCAGATTAGTCAAGAAAATGTCTTCATCTCAAAGTCTCTTTTGCCACATAAGGTGCCATATTCACAGCGCTTGGAGTTTAGGATGTGGACATTACCCTGTCTATTAAGCTTGTTCTTTCTCTTACAGCAGATATTACCTGATAGTGTCTAACATTTAATGTCAGACACTACAGAGCTGCAGCTATACACACACACATAAATATCCATGTGCTGAATGAGATGAGACAATAAGCCTAGTATCGTTCAAATGAGAGTCACACAGTATAATATCCAAAGTTGTTGTATCAGGCTGTGTGCATGTTAAATCACTTCAGTCATGTCTGACTCTTTGTGACCTAATGGAGTGCAGCCCACCAGGCTCCTCTGTCCATGGGATTTCCCAGGCAAGAATACTGGAGTGGGTTGCCATTTCCTCCTCCAAGGGATCTTCCTGACCCAGGGATCAACCTGCCTCTCTTGGGTCTCCTGCACTGGCAGGTGGTTCTTTACCACTAGTCCCAACTAGGAAGTCTAATTATAGTTAATTTCCAGTGGTAAAAAGAGCAAACTAGAACTGATAACCTATGGGACGCACTCACCTCTCAATACTTTCCAGGACTTTGTAACCACTAAAAAGGCAAAAGCCCGAATAATTTGGCAGTCCTGTCCAGGGAGCTTGCATCACTGGGAAGGGTCAGCAGGTGACATGTCAACATGTGAAATGTCTCTGCTTTGGAGCTGGGACAGCGCTGCACCTGCCAGCAACAGGAAGAGCGTGTCCCGTGGAAGGGGTCTCCAGGCAGCCGGCTTGTCTTCATAAAGCCCACCTCCCCCTGTGTGATCAGAGGGGAACTGCCCCCTGCAAGTGGGGCTGAGGGAGTGCGCTGTGGTCACGTAACTTGTGCAGCTATCCTGAGAAAGAGGAGGGTTATAAGAGAGCTGACAGGTACCTCGCAGGAGTGGATAAAGGAAAAGGGGGAGATGGTAGGACTGAAATCTACTCATTTCATTCAACTCAAATAGAAGCACTCTGATGCTAAACCTTCCATCCTCACGCCCAGCTGTTGCTACACTGGGCGGCTTGCCTCTCTGCCCCCATGCAAACATTTAACCGTTTAGACTCTTATCCAGGCCACACTATCCCTCTTGTGAGTGGAACCAGTGCCCTTACCCACCGAAGCCTTTTCTTCCCAAGAATACCCCTTATCTCCCAAAATACCACATTGCCCCCTTCCACCTCGTTTTCATCATGGCAGAAACATGCTCTAACACCCCCTGTTGTTTCCAACCCCCTTCGTCCCATATCCTCCACATGCCGCCGCTCCAGGTCTCTCTTCTCTGCTACACCCCTCAGAAGCATCTGTACCCTGTTACCATTTGACCTCCTGATCTACCTCTCTCAAATCCAGTTTTCTACCCAGTTTCTCCCTGAAACCTCATTTATCAAGGTACTCAATGACATTTATGCAGCAAATCCAGGGGACCTCCCCAGAAGTCCAGTGGTTAAGAATCCACCTTTCAAAGCAGGGGATTCAGGCTCAATCCCTGGTCAGGGAACTAAGATCCCACATGCAACAGGGAGTCCGTGTGCCAGGACTCCTGGGCCCTCGTACTACAGCGAGGGAAATTCCTGTCCCCCCAGGGAAGCACGGCCATCACAGCTAAGAGTCCACACACTGCAGCGAAGACCCAGTGCAGCCAAACTAAGAATTATGAAAAGCAAATTCGACAGTCCAGGCACAGACTGTGAATGTGCCTGGGAAACGCCACCTGCCCTCTCAGGAAACAAAGGATGCTGCAGCCACCGCTCTCCAGCTGCCTGGACGGTCAGCCCTGAGGGACTCAGGTGGAAACAGCCTGCCCACCATCGGGCCGGCAGCCCCGGCAGCCCCCCGGACGCGCCCTGAGGAGCCGCGGGATGAGGAGGCAGGACGCTGGCTCCAGGCGGCGGAGGTGCAGGTCAGGGAACGACCTCAGGGAGCCCAGCCTCAGGCCCTTCCCAAACACAGAGACCCACTGAACTCCTGGGCTGAGATGTCGGGTAACCTTTGATGTCTGCATGACCTGATCTTTTTTTTCAATAACCCCTCTATATTCTGGCCTCTCCTTTTCCTCTTCAGAGCAGTCCCTCACGCTGTCTGAGAGGACGCCTCCCAGGCTTGAAGTCCTCAGAGTGTCCCCTGAATAAAGCTTTAGGTTATGATTTTTTTTCAGTTGACACTCATGTGATCTCTCCACAGAAAGTTCATTTTTATCTTTCTGAATCGTGAGTCAGACCACGTTACTCCCTTTCTGCAGCTTCCACCGATCTCCATCACTCTCACTCCCCAGGGAGTGAGTCCTGGGGGTGCCAGTGGTCAGTTCACAGCACCGGCCCCCAGCCAACAGCTCCTGGGCTCCGAGCTGACCACCGCCCCGTCACCTCTGCAGACGCCATCCCTTGTCATCCTTCTCACAGGGGCTCCCCTGTATGTTAACCCCCTTCCCACACAACACAGACGTGGAAGGCACCCTACATTGCCGCTTCCAAAGCTGGCTGTATCTTTGGTATGAAATTTGCTAGCAAACCTCTGTCAGGGACTGAACAAGCTCCTCAGTCCTGATGGTGGGGGTGTTCTGGTTTAACATGAGGTTTATGCTTCTTCATGCCTCGAAAATTATTGACTCACAGCATAAACCTTCCTAGGCTTCATGGCAAGAGTTAATATCTCATGATAAAGTCTCCCAGGAGATACTCTTTTGGCAAAATTATTTAACATTCAAGACCTAATATATCGTGTTTGTTTACTGTGATAAACATCCTGACAGATGACTTACCTGTAAGCATTTGCCTCAGTTGCTTAAAAGTGGTTAAGCTTTATGTTTCCTTAATTCATAAATATCCCTAAAATTCTCTATGCACTTTACAAGATATTTTAAAAGTCAGATTATAGGGATATTACAGTGCCTATATTCTTAGGAAAATAACATCATCTTTGACTTGAAAACTTTAAGATATGAAGGGAATAAAATAGGATTTCTGAACCCAGCTATTCATTGCTATTAAGAACTCCCTGGGCAATTTTTTAAAAGTAGTGAAGATGTATGCTCTTGTGAAGATACCTAGGTGACTAATACACTAGTTCTGTTGATCAAGCTAGCCCTAATGTTGCACTCAGCTTGAAGAAACTTCAGTTTTTTTCTTCCCAACTCTACACTCCTGATCTCCTTTCTTATAGCATTTACTTTGGAAAACTGATCATCTAAATTCTTTCTCTGTTCCTCTGAGACATAAATCTTTTAGAAAGCTTCTTGCCCATTTGACGGCCCAGGTCTCTCCCCAGGACCCAGGAGCCGTCCCTTTTTAAACAAAACCACGAAGGAAACAGGCGAGGAGCCTAACTTAGACAGGTGCACATGAGCAAACACATGGGCTAATCCCCCGGAGGACACCCGCCAGACTCAGAAGCAACTGCCTTTGCTCCATCCCTGGATCAGCCTCCCCTCAAGGGCCTCCAGCACTTTCCCCCCAGTTCACCCCGCACTCAGGAGCCCTCCTCCCTCTGGTTCAACTGTGTGGAGCTGACTCTCCTCTATGACAACTGTCTTGAAGAAAATCTCCCCTGCCTGTTGAACTTGGCCCCGTGCGATGAGGTTACATTGACCCTAAAATCCCAGTACTGGAGATGACCAAGCTTTCTGTACTCACAGGCTTACCATCTTGACCAGGCTGTCCGCGGTAGCCAGGATTCCCAGGCTGTCCGGGGTCACCCTAGAGAGGAAAAAAAAGCTCTCAGTCCAAAACAACCAACTCTACTGATTCAGTCAGAGCCCTCCAGGGTTCAAAACCAATTCCATCATTTGCAGCTTTTTGTGAAACAAACAAATAAATGTAAAACTGGAAATCCCAAAATAGGGTTAGAAATATGATATTATAGTTACTTTTAAAAGTAAAGCCTTTTTACTGTGAAATATTTCAGGGGTTTAAGTCTGTGAACATTACAGGTATAACAAGGGAAGTACTTTTCGCTAATGTAAAATGTCAGTATTTATGACAGGGAATATTTTTAGAATTCTGAAAAACTGTGCAATGTCACAACAATTATGGCTTCAACAACTAATATTTCACTCAGAAATCTACAACTTTAATTCTATTCTAGACATTACACTATAGGAATCCATGACTTATGATTTAACAATTCAATTTATAATTATTTTTAATATGATATCACTTGTAGGTTGAATCTTTTAAAATATGACACCGATGAATTACCTATGAAACAGGAACAGATTCAAAGACAGAAATAGACTTGTGGTTGCCGAGGTGATAGAGAGGTGGGGGACAAATAGGTTGGGAATTTGGGGTTAACAGAGGCAAATTATTATATACAGGATGGATACACAACAAGGTCCTACTGCACAGCACAGGGAGCTATTAATATATTCAATATCCTACAATAAACCATGATGGAAAAGACCATGAAAAAACACATATGTGTGTGTGTGTGTGTGTATGCTTAACTGAATAAGTCTGCTGTATAGCGGTAATTAACACAACATTGTAATTCAACTATACTTCAATAAAAATAAGAATAATTTATATCCAAAAAAAGTTAGTATTTTTTTAAAAAAAAAGTCCACAGGCTACGCGATCTTCCATGTGGGAGTGAAGTTTAAAGCCATACAACAATTGTTCCTTTCAATCTAATCACTGTGTCTCTGCCTATATTTATAATTTCATTTTAACACAGTATTAAACTTCTACAATTTGAATATTTCCATCAAAATGAAAAGTGAAAGAAAAAGTAAAATTCGCTCAGTCATATCCAACTCTTTATGACCCCATGGACTACACAGTCCATGGAATTCTCCAGGCCAGAATACTGGAGTGGGTAGCCATTCCCTTCTCCAGGGGATCTTACCAACCCAGGAATTGAACCCAAGTCTCCCACATTGCAGGCAGATTCTTTACCAGTTGAGTCACTAGGGAAGCCCAACAGTACTAGAGTGGGTAGCCTATCCCTTCTCCAGCAGATCCTCCTAAACCCAGGAATCAAACCAGTGTCTCCTGCATTGCAGGCAGATTCTTTACCAGCTGAGCTACAAGGGAAGCCCCATGAAAACAAAGCCTCACAAAAAGCAGGCCCAAGTCAAACAACCCTGTCCAGCTCCCAGAGTCCTTGAATACATGTCACACCTAAAATAGAAATGCTGTCCTCACCAACCAGAGACCTTCAAGGAACATTATTCTGTACAGCCTGGCAACAAGCCCAGACAAATTCTAAAAACTGTACCATGTTGCACAATGGCCAATACTGACCAATCAGTTTGGAAAAGACCCTGATGCTGGGAAAGATTGAGGGCAGGAGGAGAAAGAGACGACAGAGGATGAGAAGGTTGGATGGCATCACCGACTCAATGGATATGAGTTTGTGTAAGCTCCTGGAGTTGGTGATGGATAGGGAGGCTTGGCGTGCTGCAATCCATGGGGTCACCAAGAGTCGGACACGACTGAGCGGCTGAGCTGAACTGACCAGTCAGATGGTAACCATGTGTGAAAAGCAATGAAAGCAACATTTTTTTGTGGGATAAGTGTGTGTTATAATTTAATTCTAAGAAATACTTCAAAAAATAGTATCAGGGAATTCCCTGTGATCCAGTGGTTAGGACTCCATCCACTGAGGGCACAGGTTTGATCCCTGGGCAGGGAACTAAGATCCCACAAAACACAGGGTGTATCCAAAAACAATAATAATAATAATAATATCATATTTGTGTACTATGGAATCCATGAGTGGCATCTTGCTGAAAAAAATCACGTCTCAGCCATCATTTATCGGTGAACTGCTACAGAGAGATAACTGATTTCAATTCAGCAGGGCTTCACATCTACGGCAAGAAATAATTCACACATACCACAACGATTATATGTTAACTAAAGGCCACTGCTAAGGGAACTTGTAGAGAGCCAAGTGCTCTGGTCTGAAATTCGACTTCAGGCTACTGGCGAGGGAGGTTTGTTCCTGGAACATAACAGGAAAAATGGAAAGAACTGTGTGAACTCTATCAAGGAGCCAGTGGAGAAGGGATGGGCTTTTCCTTATGCTTGCCTAAGAGGCTGACCATGTGGAAAGGCTGAGGAGAAGGGACATGCCGTTTTTAAAAGAGATAGAAAAGGAATAGCTGTAAACTTGGGGAGAAAAGTAATGCAGGGACATGTAATTTCATGCTGAAGAGGCACAGTTTGTAATTCTAATCCAAAGATAGCCAGTGTCAGCCGGGGCGCTAGAGAGCAGGGTTTCCATTCTCTAGGGTAGTAGATGTTTTTTCTTCTTATTTTGAGAAGATCCACACTGATTTCTGGCCTCTCTGCCATCTTTCTTTAACCATGTTCAGATTGGCCTCACTGCTTCTCAACAAGTTCCATCTTTCTTTTCTTCTTTTTTCCCCCGGGAAGACTTTCTTCCTTTCGCGTCTGAGTCAGGATAACAAGGTTTCCAGTCAGTGTACCCTCCTTGTTCCTGCATCTCCTCATGATGCCGTTTCTATTGAACACTGCAGCGGTTCCCGAGTCACTCACTGGTCACTCATTTATAACGGGGGTTCTCTCAAAATCATCCCTTGGTTGCTCTTCATCCATCGTTTGGATCGAGGCCCCTTAAACACATGGTCAATGTTTTCCACTGTTTTAGGACAATGCTGACCACCAAGGAGAATATCAATAACTATTTGCTGATGGTGACTGCAGTCATGAAATTAAAAGACGCTTGCTCCTTGGAAGAAGAGCTATGAGCAACCTAGACAGCATATTAAAAAGCTGAGATGTTACTTTACTGACAAAGGTCTGTCTAGTCAAGGCTATGGTTTTTCCAGTAGTGATGTAGGGATGTGATAGTTGGACTATAAAGAAAGCTGAGCACCAAAGAATTGATGCTTTTCAACTGTGGTGTTGGAGAAGACTCTTGAGAGTCCCTTGGACTCCAAGGAGATCTACCCAGTCCACCCTGAAGGAGATAAGTCCTGGGTGTTCACTGGAAGGACTGATGCTGAAGCTGAAACTCCAATACTTTGGCCACCTCATGTGAAGAACTGACTCATTGGAAAAGACCCTGATGCTGGGAAAGAATGTAGGTGGGAGGAGAAGGGGACAACAGAGGATGAGATGGTTGGATGGCATCACTGATTCAATGGACATGAGTTTGAGTAAACTCCAGAAGGTGGTGATGGACAGGGAAGCCTGGTGTGCTGCAATCCATGGGGTCACAGAGTCAGACACAACTGAGCGACTGAACTGAACTGAACTGATTATTTCCAATCTGTTAATGACCTCTTCACTCATACAGTATTAATTATCAGCAGAATTCACAACATCAAAAGGATCTGAGAAGGTTTGACTTCTATGATGATGAAGCTGAAATAAAACTTTGGCATGAGAAGAAACAGGACTTGTGTTTTTAAGCTGCATAAAAGTACAAAACATACTTAACGATAATATTTTAAATGAATCAAAACTAAGTTTCCAAGGGAAAAAAAAATCACCCACGAGATAAACCCAATGTGACTTCTTAAGGCAACACAGGTCAATGGCCCGCAGAGGGAAAATAATCTCTTCTGCAGGTTGTATTATTTCTGGTAGGTTTTAGTGGTTATTTGAACTATTGCCCTACTGGTTTATTTGCAAAACCTCAGGTTTGTAGTAAAAGCTGACATCAATCTTTACTGATTGCTTACTACACACTAAGCACTGCTCCACAAGATTTGCTGTTGTTCAGTTGCTAAGTCATGTCTGACTCTTTGAGACCCCATTGACTGTAGCCCACCAGGCTCCTCTGTCCACAGAATTTTCCAGGCAAGAATACTGGAGCGGATTGCCATTTCCTTCTCCAGGGGATCTCTCAGGCCCAGGGATTGAACCAGCATCTTGTATGTCCTCTGCATTGGCAAACAGGTTCTTTATCATTGAGGGACTAGGGAAGGCCCCTATGAGATTTGCCTGTATTCAATTTCTTAATCCTCATAAGAAACCCATGAAGCAGGTAATTTTACTGTTCCCACTTTATATATAAGAAAACTGAGGCCCAGGAAGGTTAGGTAACTTGTCCAAGGTTACAAAGCAGCAGTGGAGATGGGAACTCAGCTAATTCAACTTTAGACACGATGCTCCTAAATGCCTCTCTCTCTGCCCACATCAAAATGCAAACTGTTATCAAAACCAACCCAGGGAAGACTAGCAAGCTTAATGTGGAAACGATTTTCCAAATATATTAAATTAGACATATGACATATAATTATACAACTGTGACTAAATTCTCAATCTACTTTCTTCTACTTTAGTTGAAACATGTGCAATTTCAAAAAATAAGTATTCAGCTGAAAAGCAATTCTTACTTATGATGAATTGATTTTGTGCCACAGAATTTCTGAGTTTCTGCCAGGAATGGGAACATCATGGACTAAGTTGAAACATCCCTGCACACGGACTTGCAAGTGTGCAAATATGAACAAAGTGAGAAACAATTGCGCTTGCAAAAGTAAGCTAATTATTTTAAGTTATGCACCCAAAACAAAGGTCTCCAAGGCCTGAATCCAGTGTTTTAAAGCTTTCTTCTCAAAACCCCTGTGCCTTGATTCGACCCATTGGCCTCCACAGAAGTATCTGACCTAAGACCAATTCCTTTGGTTTTCACCAAAACCAACCTCTTCTCTCCCTCGAAACTCAAATGCTAATTCTCTTCAGCTAGAAGGAATCCACTTAATTTGGGGAAATCAGCATAAATATGTGAACGCCCAGTGGTTCCTAAAATTTTCCAAAGGCTTTTGCATTTTAGCCCGAGGTTACTTTGATAACCCAAAGGAATCCCTACTCAGTAGAACCATCAGGGTTGAAACAAAGGGCATCAATAAACTTGTAGAGAGAATGGTATTTCAGAGAAAATAAGTTATTAAGAAATTGCTTCTTCCTTAGGAAAAAGTTGAAAAGAAATTGCTTTTTTTCCACATTTTCACTCTGTGTGTGTGTGTGCTCAGTCGTGTCTGACTCTTTGAGAACCCACAGACTGGAGCCCACGTTTCCCTGTCCGTGGAATTTTCCAGGCAAGAATCCTGGAGTGGCTTGCCATTTCCTTCTCTAGGATATCTTCCCGACCCAGGGATCGAATCCACTTCTCTTGCATCTCCTGCACTGGCAGGCAGATTATGAAGCTTAGATTAAATGTGGGGAGTTTGTCCCCACAAATGTCCCTTTAGCCACAAACTGGAGGAAGAAGCTGCCATTGCATGGGCAGGTCTTTTGGAAGGGATTTATTTTTAAACCAGAGATTGCCTGGGTCTTTCATATAGAACAAAGGCCTTCCACATGGGTTAATTGAGGGATAGGTGAATCTTACTTTTTCAATCATTTTATAATTCATTAAACAAAAATTATTACTATTAAGCACTACTCTAGACACTGAAATTCCAAAGGAGAACTGAACTAAACTTCACTGTGAAATGCTTCCATACAAAAATCATTCCCAGAGTGTCATTAATTTAGTCACTCCCTTTGACAGTAGGGACACAGAATGAATAAGCCAGCCTCATTCAGGGGCTCACAGCCCCACAACAGATATATTTCTCTATGCTTATTGAGTATGGAACGTGCTGTGCCTCGTCGCTCAGTTGTGTCCAACTCTTTGCGATCCGCCAGGCTCCTCTGTCCGTGGGGATTCTTCAGGCAAGAATACTGGAGTGGTTTGCCATGCCCTCCTCAAGGGGACGCTCTTACCCCAGGGATCGAACCCAGGTCTCCCACATTGCAGGCAGATTCTTTACCATCTGAGTCACCAGGGAAGTCCAAGAATACTGGAGTGGGTAGCCTGTCCCTTCTCCAGGGGATCTTTCTGACCCAGGAATCAAACCAGGGTCTCCCACATTGCAGGAAGATTCTTTACCTGCTGAGCTCCCAGGGAAGCCAAAGTATGGGCTATCTCAGTTAAGTTAACCTGGTTTTACAAAAGGGTTGTCATATTTGTTGGAAGTTCAGAAAACTTGAAGCAGATGACTGATTGTATCTTAGAATCAGCACGTACTCACCCATCCACACGTGCATTTCTCCTCTTTCAGTTTCATGACTTAACTCTCAGCTCCCAGAACCCAATGTCTCGCTACTGGGAAGACTGGATTCTCCTGCACAGGTAAGTCTGCCTGATGGAAATCTGTAAAACGTTCCAGACAACATCTACCAAAAACAACCAATACATCTCAGCTGGATGTATAGTAAAATCACTTCATCTGTTTTAGTTCTGATTCTGGTGCACTAATTAAAAACCTATCAATTTTCCAGGCCAGAAGCTCTCCAAAGGAAGAAAACCTCAGGCTGTTGCTATGGACCCTGTTTTTCACATACAGGTCTCTGATGTGAGTGAGGAACAACCTCCAGGGGAAAGAGCCCTGAAAGGATGGAAGAGTGTGTGTGTGTTCCTGGCTTCCTGCCAGCGTTTCTGAAGAAAATGGAAAGCAGATTAAGAAAGCATGCCAACTTGAAGATCAGTGGAAAACTGCAATTTCACTTAAAGTAGTAGGTGGCAAAGGGGTGAGATGATGACTAAGAAGAGAGAATGAAAATGAGGAACACATGAAACTTGAAAATACTGAAAATCAGAGGCTTTAACAGATAAGACAAAGGGCGTGCTAAAAGTTTGCTGTAGGAACATACATGCATAAAAATTGGTATCACTTTAAGATGCCTAATGGACCACTAATGAGGATCAGGATACATCAGGAGACCCTGGACGCCTGCCCCCAGAATGGACAGCCCCTTAGAGGCCCCGGGGGGGACCTGAGCAAGTGGAAGTTCCTCTGGGCTTAGAGAGGTCAATGTCATGGAACTCTGATTTCCACATGGTATCTCTTGCAGATCAAATCACTTCAGTATAAAATATTCCAAGTTAAGTAAAGTTGTATAAATATATTTCAAAAGATAGTCTGCTGGTAGGTAGGTCACATCATGCTGCCTTGCAAGGTAAATTGTTTGAGAAGCATATTGCAGGTATTTTTCCTTTGTGTCAAAGCATCCTAAATAACATGGCTACTTTATCAGAAGAAGACTTGAATTAATCTTCCTAAATGTAACCTAAAAATTGTCCACAATAATAGATTATGAAGGACTGAAGTCAAATTTCAAACCAAACAGGTTTACTTTGAATTTATCCTTTTATTTCTTAAATTGCATTTCTTTCCTAATTTCAAGTTAGGTTTGAAGTGGGTCATAAACTATCACCTGAAAATGGATGGATAAACATGCACAAAAGACCAGAATTCAATTCTCCCAGATCACCAATCTAAAATCTGAAATGTTTTAGTTGTGATGATTTAAATTTATCAGAAAATTCCATCTAACTGAATATCATAATTCACATTTAGCAAAATTTATTATGGTCACTCCAGGTAATAAATGATCAATACTCAGAACATCCTCTCAAGCTAAGAAGTCATACTTCTTTCAAGTTAGACATTTTTATCTAGATGATATTTTTAAATAATATTAAGTAAACAAGATTTGGTTTTCCTTGGTAACTCAGTTAGTAAAGAATTTGCCTGCAATGCAGGAGACCCCAGTTAGATTCCTGGGTCGGGAAGATTCCCCTGGAGAAGGGATAGGATACCCAGTCCAGTATTCTTGCGTGGAGAATCCCGTGGACAGAGGAGCCTGGCGGGCTACAGTCCATGCTATTGCAAAGAGTGGGACACGACTGAGCGACTAGGCGCACAGCAGCACAAACAAGGTTCATCTACAGAGGACAAGTCACTAACATCTCAGTGTCCTAGGCTATGTCTAAGTGATGCCACAGTCAGTGTCAACTTACTTAAAAATTCAGTCATTCATATTTAATAGATAGAAACAGATTCAGACTATTATGTAAAAGGTAACTAGTTATAAAATAGTATGCACATCATACTTCCAATCATATACAAATGTGTACACAAATGAATATGTGTTTATACAAATATACACAAAAAATACATATGCACACAAATAATACGTATGCAGATACATGTGCATAAATGTGTAAACGCAACTGGGAGATTTGCATGTATGAAAGTGACTAAGAGAATATACTTTCTAAAAATAATTATTGCATGATAAGTAAAAATATAAGTGAGTACATATATACACCTTTGACTCTCTTTTTAGACCTGGACATCAAACACAACACTCAAATCAATTTTTAAGTTTTTATTTCAATTTTCTATCTGAAAATCATCTTGACAGATTAAGCATTTAGACATTTAAGAATTTAGAACATATTGTTCTTCATTTTTTACCTGGTTGTAAGGAAGTATCATTCTTGGGATACAGTAGCGGCATTAAGGGGAAAAAACACAAACGGACAAGAAGCAAACAAAATATTCTCCCCCACTTTATTGTGGTATCAATTTAAGGTTCAAAGGCAATTACAGATTAGGATACACTTTTTTTAAAAAATCACTAAAACTCACCATTTAAACTCTTCTAAGATATTAGGCAGAATATTCACAACAGGCTCAATGGTGAGTAGGAATTTTGTGCTTGCTCAGCTTTAGTTTGTCTGTTTTAACAAAAAAAGCAAGTTAGGTGTTACTCACTTTGGGCCCTTGTAGTCCTGGCTTTCCTGGAGGACAGATGCAGGGAGCTGCCGTTGAACCTACATCACTGGGACCGTTCAGGCACTAAAAGAGAAGGAGACATACCACACGGCAAGATGCACATACACATGTACACACACCACACGGCAAGATGCGTACACACGTGTACACACACCACACGGCAAGATGCGTACACACGTGTACACACACCACACGGCAAGATGCACACACACGTGTATACACACCACACGGCAAGATGCGTACACACGTGTACACACGCCACACGGCAAGATGCACATACACATGTACACACACCACACGGCAAGATGCATACACACGTGTACACAAGCCACACGGCAAGATGCACACACACGTGTACACACACCACACAGCAAGATGCACACACACGTGTACACACGCCACACGGCAAGATGCACATACACATGTACACACACCACACGGCAAGATGCATACACACGTGTACACATGCCACACGGCAAGATGCACATACACGTGTACACACGCCACACGGCAAGATGCACATACACATGTACACACACCACACGGCAAGATGCGTACACACGTGTACACACACCACACGGCAAGATGCACACACATGTGTATACACACCACACGGCAAGATGCACATACACATGTACACACACCACACGGCAAGATGCGTACACACGTGTACACACACCACACGGCAAGATGCACACACGTGTGTATACACACCACACGGCAAGATGCACATACACGTGTACACACACCACACGGCAAGATGCACACACATGTGTACACACGCCATACAGCAAGATGTGTACACATGTGTACACACACCACGCAGCATGCATACACATGTGTACACACACCACATGGCAAGATGCATACACACGTGTACACACACCACACAGCAAGATGCACATACACATGTACACACACCACACGGCAAGATGCGTACACACGTGTACACATGCCACACGGCAAGATGCACATACACGTGTACACACACCACACGGCAAGATGCATACACACGTGTACACACACCACACAGCAAGATGCACACACATGTGTACACACACCACACGGCAAGATGCGTACACACGTGTACACATGCCACACGGCAAGATGCACACACATGTGTATACACACCACACGGCAAGATGCACATACACATGTACACACACCACACGGCAAGATGCACACACACGTGTACACACACGTGTGTCAGTGTGTGTGTGAAACGGTGAAGACAACTTACATTTACTTCCCAATCCAATAAGAAATTCAGCATCACACAAACAAGCTATGAATACCAGATACACTCAAACCACATAGAAATGGACTCTATTTCCCTAACATACTTACAACTGATGGAAGAAGCTAAACAGTCCCACCATGCAAACATTACCATAAGGAGAATAATAGTATCCAGGCCTACCTCACCATTCTGAAAGAAAAACAACAACAAACATGTTTTTAGGACCTGCTTTGAATTAAATTTCTAAATTATCTTTCTAATTTACAGATATTTCTTTGTCTAGAGTAGAGATAAATGAAGGATCAAAACCAGCAAGAGCTAAAACATTTGATAGCAACTATCCTAAAAAAATTACCTATATATGTTATTCTTACATTTATAATAGGATGAAGGAATGAAATTAGCAATGAGAGTGTGCTTGGTAAAACAGCCATGCAGGAATAAAAATACCTCAAGGTGGGGTTTTATGCTTTCTTGAACTTTCTGGAAATCACTTAGTGAAATGAAAGTCATTCAGTTGTGTCCTATTCTTTGCAATTCCATGGACTGTCATCCACCAGGCTCTTCTGTCCACAGAATTCTCCAGGGAGACATAAAAGACTCGGGTTCAGTCCCTGGGTCAGAGAGATCCCCTGGAGGAGGGCAGGGCAACCCACTCCAGGATTCTTGCTTGGAGAATCCCCTGGACAGAGGAGCCTGGCAGGCTACAGTCCACAGGAATGCAAGGAGTCAGACACAACTGAAGCGACTTAGCACGCATGCATGCACCCTGGGAAATCACTTGAGAACCAGAGAAAAAAACAAAACACATCTAAGCAAGTAACAAACTACATGCATTCAATTTATGCAATTTACTTTAGGAAAGCTTCTTGCTAAACAAGAAGCTATTTCTTACTGAATAATGCACAATTTTAAATATGTTAGTAGTCCTTGCAAACAATAACAGATTCAATCAGAAAATGAGAAGATGGGAATAAAGGTGAAAAAGGGTATAAACAAACCTGAAGAAGTCACACATGAGAGGAAAGAGGCATTAAAACACAGAAGGTGGATATGAGAACTCAGAGTCTACAGTCTCAAGCTATGCTTCTATTATGGGAGGCGGGGGGTGGAGTGGCCATGGTCATGGCAAAAGTCAGTGGAGAAATGCAATAAATCAAGTATGTACAACAGACTCTCAAAATACAATAACTGCTTAATGCTTTTAGGAGAGATTTATATTCCAAGTTATAAGTATCTAAAATAAACATTATAGTGTTTAAACGAAAGAAATTTATATTCCAAGTTATAAGTATATATAAAAGTTATAGTGTTTAAAAAATTAAAGGAGAAAACACAGAAGGAATCATTTCTAGAAGTTTCCATTGTTGATTTTTATTATAGATCCCTTAAATTCACTGCTCTGTGCTTTCAAATTTTCAGAAGATGTGGATCCATAAATTACTCAGTTTAATAGGGAAAAGGAAGATGATGACAAGACTATAACAAGGAGAAGAACCATGTAGGGCTCAAATGTCACTGAGAATTCACATTATCAAAAAGTTTTATATTCTACCATTTCTGCATTACCAACAATATACCATTTTTTTCCCAGAGAAAAATCAGTTTCACACATGCGTATGATCAGACTCTAACATTTTAGTTTATAATCTTTTTCTTCCTAATGCATTAAAATCTCTAAATAGATAGAAAGTTGCTTATATCCTAGAAATATAAGAAAATCTTACCTAACTAACAATAAGAAGAAAACTTTATATTCACTATGGTTTGAAAAAACATGCTAATGAACAGGAAAATGAATCATTTTCTACTCTTCAGAATCGTGCCACATCAGAATCAATGAAGTTTACAAACGTGTTTTACTCACTGGACATTCAGACAATGAATTCTATGTTTTTCTAGAGCAGGTCCAACCCTGCTTCATTCAAGAAGTGCAACAACAACGACCCCCAAGATGATGAAAAAATGTTCCCTGTGCTCTTCCATTTACACTTCTACATTAATACATAGTAACAGTATTTCAATTATGAACCTCAAAATATGTTTTAATCAGTATCATTTTATTTGCACTGAAAATGAAGAAACTGATTAACTCTGTAAGTTAAATTCAAGCTCACATGCTATCTGCATTCTATTTATTGCTTTGAAAGTTCTAAAGCAACACCTGGTGGAAAAAATAATCCATCCTACTCACAAATCCAGGAATTTCACACGCTGTCTCCCGGTTGTTCTGCTCTGGGTCACAGTAGATTCGTAGCTTTTGGACATCAAACTGGAAACACAAAACCAGTCAAGTTAAAGTTGAGGCCCAAACAAACTGCCTTGTAAAAAGCAACTCAGATACACAGAAGCAGTCACTATAGTTAGCAATGATGTGACACAGATCAAAGCACTTATCTTTGGTAACAATAAAATACAATAAATAATAAAAACACAAAATTTGAATTCTTGACACACAGTATAAAGACGTGATGCAATGTAACTTCCAAGGAAAACTTTCCTAGCACCAAACACAAATCTCTGGTTTCCTTGGGAAACCCAGAGGTACTTATGTAGTATCCTTGTATTAAGAGCTCCTCTAGAAAGCGTTTCCTGGACCACCAGAAAGCTTTCCCAGGCTTTCCATGTTCACCCTGCATCTTTCCACATCCCTGATTGCACAGAATAGGCTCAAGAAACCATCTTTGGTTTCCAAGATTTAGTTGTTGGCACAGAGAGCTGTGTGATGAGTAAACCCAGCACCTCTTACTATTTAAATATTTACTACAATTTGACGTTAGTACATAGACACCATAATCATACATCTGAATATGACACCATCTTCTCTTGATAGAAACAGAGTGAGAAAAACATACCTTTTCAAATAAACGATTTTTCAAGACATGGCTTGAAATATACACCTCTCAACCCATAATAGATATGCTAGCTTAAAAGAATACCAGAACAGTCACAGTTTTGCTTATGAAAATCCTGACACACATTAATCTAATTTTATCCTCACAGCTGCAAAGAAACTTTTATAACTGCCACTCACAACTTTAATCACATTCTCTTTTCCAAATTCATGATATAATCTATGCTTCTCTTGGGAAATATGAAATTAATGTTTCATAATAGCATAGAATTCTACCATGCACTCGGGAGAACATATTTCTAAGAATTATTATATTAAGTCTGATTTTTCATTTTCATACATACACAAACATGCAATTTCACTAAAGAACTGACCACTTTTTGATTAAGTCCCTTAAAGGAATTAAATTAAATACAATTGAATGTGATAAATACTATCACCAAAGCTCCATTTTATAGGATGAAAAAAGCAAATCATTTTTACTCACCTGAACAGTTTCTTCTTTCCCAGAGTATTTTCCAATTTGGGTTTGCCCACTGATGAAGATCCCTAACACTGGATGTAATGGCTTGTTTTCAATTTGTTGATCATCAATAAACAGAGTTACATCTTGTTCTGTTACTAAGAGACGAATTTGATGCCAGCCTTCATCAAATAATGTCTATAGGAAGGGAATACAGGAGATTCATAAAGAGAATTCCTAGCAATCTTGTATCTTCTTTATGTCTCTATTCTTTAGTCATCAACCATAAATCCATACCATGCAGATTGGTTGTATCATATTCTAACTCACCCTGACCCAAGCTGGGTCCCAAAGGCCAGTACCCACCAGTCACTTTATTAATCCCTACATGAGTTTCCATCGCACATTCCCAAGAAGCTAGACCAAAGTGTTTGTGGAAACAACTCCCTCAAGGTCACAGAAAAGTTCCTCATGTCCCAGTTCAAGTGGCTTCTTTCATCCCCTCATCCTACGTACTTCATAGCAACCGTGGATCATGTAACTAGTCCGTCCACTTTGACAGTCTCCCCCAAACCTTCTTCCTCTCCTGATTTCCATGAAATGATATTAATAATATCCCCATTTTTAAACCACAGCAAGCACCCTTACCTCCTCATCCTTACCTCAGTTGCCATAACAAGTAGATGCAAAATTCCAGCAAGGATGTGTTTAAAGCAGAACTCAGATTCACTTCTGCACTGCCCCTCTCTGTCATAATTTAGGCTCACAAGTATCTCACTTTGTTTGAATAATTTTTAAACACATCTCAATCCCTGTCCCTTCCCTCTCCAAGCCAACCTAGCATTCTCTACTAGAATTAATCTCATGCCCCAATCTTCATAATTTCTGTATTCCTCGGACCAAGCGCAGTTCAAGAAAAGAGTCAAATGTATTCTTTATGAAGGGGAAGGAGCAGAGGAGAGAGCTGCTTAGATTCTGGCAGGACAGTGACCGAGACTTTCTGATGGAATTCCATCATCGACTGAACAAAATGCAAAACTGTGTGTAGAGTTCACAGGTCCATGTTCACATACAAGATACAAGTTTGAACTTATACCTGGCTAGCTTTGTGTGTGTGTGAGTATCTTATACTCGAAACACAGGGGGCACCACATTCTATTCTCTAAATAAAAACCCTGCACTTTACTACACGTGACTCCTTAGTAATGAACCACTGATGCCTGTGTCCTCTCTTTCCATCAGAATCCTATACATCCTGCATAATGGGCTCCAGTTTCATCCATCTCATTAGACCAATACAGCATACTAATGCATATATATGGAATTTAGAAAGATGGTAACAATAACCCTATATGCAAAACAGAAAAAGAGACACAGATGTACAGAACAAAATTTTGGACTCTGTGAGAGAAGGCGAGGGTGGGATGTTTCGAGAGAACAGCATCGAAACATGTATATTATTTAGTGTGAAACAGATCACCAGCCCAGGCTGGATGCATGAGACAAGTGCTCAGGCCTGGTGCACTGGGAAGACCCAGAGGAATCGGGTGGAGAGGGAGGTGGGAGGGGGGATCGCGATGGGGAACACATGTAAATCCATGGCTGATTCATGTCAATGTATGGCAAAAACCACTACAATATTGTAAAGTAATTAGCCTCCAACTAATAAAAATAAATGGAAAAATAAATAAATAAAAATAAAAATAAACAGGGATAAATCTCACAAAATCCTATACATCCTTCAAAGTCCATTCCAGAAACCAACTCATTTATGAAGACTTGCCCACATTTTGTATTGGAATCCACTTTTTCTTCCACACTGCAGTAACATTTTGCACTTCTATGAGATACCAGAAGCACTGGATATCACATTATAAATAAGTTCATTTAGGTGAGAAACATGCCATATTCATTTGCCACTTCTTACAGAAACCAGCACATTGACTTTAATGAAAACAGCAGACAACAATGCTTTAAATTTATTCTCACCAAATGAAGAAATTGCAAAAATGCATAGTTTCATGTACAGCCCTGTATATTTCCTAAATTATATAACATACTATTAGACTGTTATAATTATAATAATAATCAAAATGTAATTGTTTTTATCATGATATCTGTATTCTGAACATATGTGCCTTGGAAAATACACTTTTAGTTTATGTATTTTATTAAATGTATGTTCCTTCAGGGGATATAAACTGTCCCCCTAATAAATGCAGATTCTATATCATTATTTACCTGTATTTAATGTTCTGACAAATGTGACTTTACCTCAATATCCTGTAGGACATGGTAGGATAAAGCAGACCAACATGGACTTTGAACTGACTAGACCGAAATTAAATTCCTGATGTCACAATTTACTAGCCATGCTAGTTAGAGGGAGAACTTAATATCCCTGAACATTTTTTTTCCCTGTAAAACGAGAGCAATAGCTTCTTCCTTGGGTGGTTATTATAAGTAAATATTCCTGGCACTTAGAAGCAAGCACTGAAAAATATGATTTTCCCCACCCCACAATCTCACACGAATTAAGACAGATTTTCACCAAAATGGAGTTGCCATATGGTCCACTCCTGGTTATATATCCAGACAATATACTATACTTCAGACAAAACTATACTTCAAAAAGATGCATGCATCCCTATGTTCATAGAGACATGGAAACAACTTAAAATGCCCATCAACAGATGAATGCACAAAGATGTTATGTATGTGTACAAATGTTTTATATATATGTATATATAATGGAATGCTACTCAGCCATAAAAAGAATGAAGTCATGCCATTTGCAGCAACATGGGTTAGATTATCACACTAACTGAAGCAAGCCAGAAAGAGAAAGACAGACACAGTGTGATACCCCTGATATCTGGAATCTAAAATAGGACACAAAAACTGATTTAAGAAAGAGAAACAGACTCGCAGACACGGAGGACAGAACTGTGGCTGGCAGGAAGGGTGGGTGGGATGGAGTGTGAGGCTGGCGTTAGCAGATGCAGACTGCTACTGATGTAATGGATAAGCGACAAGGTCCTTCCCAGGGTACAGCAGAGAGTATTATATTCAGCATCCTGTGAGAAACCATAATGGACAAGAATATGAAAAAGGATAACATATATGTATAAATAAGTCATTCTGTTGAACACCAGAAATTATCACCACGCTGTAAATCAACTATACTCCAATAATTTAAAAAACGCTAAATTTCTTCCTTTGCTGCTTCTATTCAGTAAGCAAAATTACATTATGAAATCAGTATCTTTTCAGTCATCTTAAATTATGGCTCTCCTCTCCCAAAACACACCAACTTGACGGTAATTCCCCATGAATACCACAGTCATACCCAGGCATCTTTACCTTAACTCGAGGGTCAGCAAAGGTGACCACTTGCGAGCCATTAATGTTGCTCGTTGTTGTAAATAATAATGTTTTATCCACTCCATTTAAGGTAACTGCTATTTGTGGCCTTCCATCAATGGTTAAAATTCTCCACAAATCCCACATTTTCTTGACCTTAAATCGCTGAGTGGAGACAAATACGTATGATGGAGGAAGACCTTCTGGGAAAACATTGCTGGAAAAAGAAGAATGTGTATGAGCTTAAAGAATTCTCAACATGTCTACAGATTTATCAAGAAAAAACTGTATCAACCTATAACATTGTGGGGGGATGGGAGAGAGGTTCAAAAGGGAGGGGGTGTCTGTATACATAGAGCTGATTCAGTTTATTATACAGCAGAAACTAGCCCATTGTAAAGCAATTATGCTTCCCCGGTGATTCAGACAGTGAAGAACCTGCCTGAAGCAAGGTAGACCTGGGTTCGATCCCTGGGTGGGGAAGATCCTCTGGAGGAGGAAGTGGCAACCCACTCCACGGACAGAGGAGCCTGGTGGGCTACAGTTCACAGGGTCACAAAGAATTGGACACAACTGAGCGACAAACACACCCAAAAATAATAAAATAAAATAGAAAAATACATATAACATTTACCTTGTGAATTCTGATAAATCAACTTTGGATGTTATTTCATATCCTTTAATCTTTGTTGGTGAAAGCTGAATTCTCTTCTTAGCCTTTTTCTTTATACCCAAGCCTAAAAGAATATCAAACCCCTTCTCATCACGTGCTGCCACTGGAATTCGTGTTGGACAGACAGATTCTATGAAGGAAAAGGTATAAAAGTTGATTAATCATGGGTTACTTCAACAACAAAGAAAATTAAGGGAGGAATAAAGAACATAGAATTATAAAATCTCTATATGCACACAAATGTACACAAATGTATTTCTGAGAAAACGTTTTTCTTTTGTTTTCAGAGTGCTTTTGTTACTTGACGATGGAGTCTTGTCTTCCTTCTCCCTAAAAGAGGATGAAATATAAGACAAATATCTGTTCATGAACTGTTTTAAGGGCAACACTATGCTGAAGTCTACACTTCACTCTTTGACTGTGAGGCCACGAAACACCTGGGCTGTGGTGGAGGGCTGGAGCAGGACTTCTGCTTCTCATCCAGGACTGTCCGGTAGTCACACACCCTTGGATAACGCTCTTGAACTTCTTGGATCCGGGAGATGAACTCTGACTGCCTTCTTGCTTTCCCAGCATGTGAGAGGTAAGAAAAAACATGTGTGTTGTTCCTTATATTCTTTCCAGTTCTAGCAGTTTATAATCTTACAGTTTAAATGCCATTGGTTGTCTCACTCTGGAAAAAACTTAACTGTGGGTCTTTTCTGTTCATGGAAATTCTTCAGATGAGCCTATTATCTCATCTATGATTAATCGGATTATATATTCTATTAATCACATTCATAAATGAACAAAGACTTTTTCCTTAGAAGAGTCATTAAGGTTTGTATTATACAGTCATCTATATAAATTATAAAAATGTGATGTGCTTTTCAACTATCTGGGAAACTAATGTCTCAAATTATGTGGAAAATTCTGTACAGTTGAAATGCTATTAAGCTATTATACTGTAGGAATGTTGCAATATTTTCAGATTCTTCCAAGGCCATCCTATAATATACACACTGAGCCTGACTGCCTATATTTTATAGAGCAGCTAACAGAATGTAAAAAGAAGAAACTCCACAAAATGTGCTTTAAGATAATCATTCTCCTGAAAAACATTAAAGAGAAGGAACAGTATCATATTTATCCTATAATAAAAAAGTAATGAGATGGATTTTATTAGGTCAATAATACTGTCATAACTTGTACCATAGAATGCTGAAACTAATTAAAGTTTTGTTATAAATAAAACTAGATGTATTCCTGAGAAGATATGGATATTTGCATCTTCAGGTCTGAGGATGCTGAGTTGTTTTTTAGCCTGCTTGTTTGTTTCTTACTTTGTTTTTGCTTTCTTTGGCTGCAGTTGTCTGTTTATTTGTTTTGGCCACAGAGCGCAGCATGGGGGGTCTTAGTTCCTGACCAGGGATCAAACGTACGTTCTGTGTAGTGGAAGCTTGGTGTCTTAACTACTAGACACTCAGGGAAGTTCTGGGTTTTTGCTATTTAAATAGCTTTACTGAGGTAAATTGAGATACAATAAACCAAACATAAAGTATACAATAAACCAAGCATAAAGTTTACAATCTGATTAGTTTTGACACATGTATATACCTGTGAACCT